>NC_054472.1:43763026-44063026 GCF_017639515.1 Carcharodon carcharias | reverse complement strand
CCGCCCAGTGTGAAACATGTGCTGCCTGTGCTGCTGGGGGGGGCGGTGAGGAAGGCGAGCCGGGCACTTCATGCATCCAAGCGGGTGCGTGCTGGAAAAGCTCCCTGAGGCACAGAGCTGCCCCAGGGAGATTAAGTGTTTTGAAAAACAAAAATAAATAATTTTTAAATGTTAATAAAAATGTACCCTCACGTAACTCTGTCACAGGAGCAGGGACATGTTATGAATGAGATGTAATTTTTTATATTTTTATTTGCTGTTGGAAGCCTCATCCCACCCGTGGATGAGGTTTTCTAAAAAGTGCAAAGGTTGCTTGGCCTTTTTGCCTGTCCACCAACCATTAGGTAGGTTGGTCAGTGTAAATTTGAATTTAATTAGCTTCTTAATGGCCTTAATTGGCCTTTCAATTGTTGGCGGGCGCACAGCCGCACGAAATATCATGAGACTGTGCGAAGACGTCGGGACACTCGCCCAAAGTCATTGCGCGTCATTTTATGTTCGGGCATGTCGGGCATGCACCCCCATGCCAAGCATAATATTCTGCCCATAGAAGATATTTGGATAAGTGAAACAACATTTATAACCACTTTATAATCTTATCATTGTTTTGTGTTTCAGGTAAATATTTATATCTATGATATATTCCAGTTCTCACAATTTTGGTTAAGCATTCTAAAGTCGTTCTATAACCCAGAAAATTTCAAAATCCAGAAATGACTTGGTCCCAGACAACCTAGACTGGAGAGGTTACAGTGTATTAGGACATTATAGGATTTCCTAACGATTTCCTGATATTCCAGACAAGAATGATGCTCCAGAGCAAGAGTACACATTTAAAAAACATGTCCTACCTTGTCTTCGAAGGCATTCCATCTATAGATCCCATTGTGGGATGATAAAAGTCAGTATAGTCGTGAGCAAGAGATCCCTGGATCCAGGATTTGAAGCCATTGCATCTGCAGTTGTTTTGCTGCCCAAACTCTCAGACCAGCAAGGTGTAACTTATGCCACAGACAACTACTGCAGTTAGAAAACTGCAACTGCTGTACCCAGATCCCAAACAGGGTTCTCATTTCCCCAGTGAACAGGAAGCTGGAGCCCTGCAGTTTTCTGTCCTTGCAGAAATCCTTTGCCATTCAAAACACACACTATCCTAGATCACTGGTATCTGCTGAGCTTTATTTCTCCCAAATTGTGCTGAATAATGGTATTCTCTCACATTTTGAATTAGCTAATATTTATTAAAATTATGCAAGCCTTACATATGAATCATAGCAAATGTTTTTGTATAATCTTTTAAAATCATCCACTGACCAGAGAACCAGTAGCAACCCTGTCATGGCCACATGGGAGCCCAGACGGGATTGAATCCCAGGGCCTTCAGGACTAAGATTGTCCCTTCAAGAGCTTTTTTTAAGAATTTATTTTATGGGATGTGAGTGTTGCTGGCCAGGCCAGCACTTCTTGCTCATCCCTAACTGTCCTTGAAAAAGTGGTGGTGAGCCATCTTGTTAACTGCAGTCCATTTGGTATTGGTACATCCACAATGCTGTTAGGAAAGGATTCCAAGTTTTTGACTGCAGTGACAGTGAAAGAATGATGATAGAATTCTAAGTTAGGATGATGTTGTTAACCAGAGGCTGGAAGCTCTTCAGGCCAGGAGCATCACGGGGAGTGGTGACCACTGCTGGAACTGCAGGAGCCCAGGAACAAGGAGTAGCCATGGAGCCCCGGAACTCTCAATCGATGCGGCCTCGCTGGGCTGGTCAGGCAGATCACAGCGAGATGAGGGCATTGGGCTCTACATCCATCACATTCCCGCCCAATTAAACAGTTGCCCCACATCCCCCAGCTCTCTCCGGCGGTGGGAGTGGTGGGGGCATTAAATTATGCTCAATATTACAAGCTTGAGCATTTGGGGTGATGTGTCATATTTGTTAAAGTCAGTGTCATCAGTAATTGAATGAGATGAATAATAGAACCATGTGGCATCCCAATCACTGAAGAGACAGTTTAAAGCTCAGGTCATGCATAATCCAATAAAAAATCCTCGCCAGCCGAGCAGCTCAATGGGAAAGAGATTGTTTTGTTCATCACTCACTCTACTGTCATTTGATGTAAATATTTTGTACCTTAACCCTGACTTCATCACCAAGTTCTGTTATATATTGTGAGAAATTTGTAAAGAGAGACAGACCCCAAGACGGCCAGATCACAATGTTTAATGACATCATCATGTGCTGGGCATGCTCATAACATGAATACATTAAAACAAATTAAAAGGAAAAGCAGTTACAGGTACACAAACTAAAGAACTTCAAAAACAAATAAATCTCTGTGAATTGTCACACTTAGCAAAATGACAACTGACTTTTTATCTCTTTAAACAACATCTATAAATCAAGTCTAACAATTAGTTAATATCATAGTTTGGGGAGCGGCGTGATTTCTTTGGGGTCTCACTGGTGCCTCTGATTGTTCTACTTCCAGACAGGATGAACCTCAGCTGTGTGATATTTGTACTCCGCAAAAAAGATCTGGTTTAGTTAATCATGAAAGCTGTTTGGGAGCTGAAGATAAAGGTTACCTTCTGAAAGCCAGACATCCCAGATTCAGGTGACCATCCTAGACCTATCTTAATATCTTTTCATTTATACAGGACACAGCATGTCCCTTTACATTTATACACAGTGCTAGTTCCACCCCTACCTTTATATGTTGGTTGTACCTGGGAAATTAGAATTGAATAAAGGTGTTTTCAAAGTTGAGATTTTATTTTTTTCTGTATATAAAGGATTACTCCTGGGTAGCTGTTTTATCCTTAGTTTGAATCCTAATGACAAATTAAGTAAGGATTTTTAACTCATTCACCTAAAAGGGTCTCCTTTTCTTTGTCTATTCCTGGCTTGATGGGAGGTTGAAGTGTTGGTGTGTGATATCTCAGTGCCTCAATAATGATCCAGATCTCTGTATCCAATTCTTTATTTATAACATTGCTTGATTTGCATTTTATTTTTGTACTGGAGGGATTTAAGCAATGGTATCCTTCAGAATTAAGTATTGAATCTTTACTCTTCTCAACATATGAAATAGACTTGAATACACAATACCAAAACTTGCAGAGGACCTGAGAAGAGGAGGGTAAGTAATTTCAAGAGGTCATAGTGAGGTGAGCAGATTGGACAGAGATGTCAGGTGAAATTTAATGTAGATAAATGGGAAAAGGTATTGCTTAGAAGAACATAGATAGTAAATGGTAAAACTTTAAAAAGTGTAGAGCTAAAGGGTCCAGATGTGCAAATGTTTAAAAGTGGAAAAAATAGGCAGACTTTTCTGCCTGTTGGTCGGGCAGGCGGGCCCAACCCAATCTCTGGCGGGCGGGGAGCCGATCCCCGCCGGAGAAGCGGGCCCTGCCGCCATTTCACGTCCGCCCAGCATGACGTCTGGTGGGAAACGCCATGGGCTTCCTGTGCAGGCGGGGGAGGGATTCCCCAAAAGCGAGAGTGCGCTCTTTCACACATGCGCACGAAAGAGCGCACATCTCTCTGAGGCTAAGTGCTACCTCAGGGAGATCACTGACACTTTTAAAAAGATAAAAAATAGAAAAAAAATCCTTAACATGTCCCCCTCTTGTGACAATGTCACATGAGATGGGACATGTTCATGAATTAAACTAAAACTTTATTAAACTTTTTGAAACCCTGCATGAAACCTCATCCCGCTGGTGAATGAGGTTTCATGTTTTCTCTATTTGCCGCCAGGGCTCCTGGCCTGCCCGCCAACCTTAAGGTTGGACAGGCTGGTCCTTTAATTGTTTAATTGATCCTAACAATGGCCTCAATTGGCCATTGACAGGTCAGCGGGCACACAGCTGATTTTGCTATGCCCCGCCTTCCTGAAAATTTAAATGGCCGGGATGACGTTGGGGGTTCTGCCCGACATCATCCTGCGTCATCTTACGCGTTGGTGATCAGGCCCCGCCCCCTGCTCGCCGACGGCAAAATTCTGCCCAATGTGTTATAAATGTTCAATAAAGGAATATGGGATTCTAGATTTTATAATTAGGGGCCTAGTACAGAAGAAAAGAATTAATGCAAAACCAATCCAAATAATTAATTTGACTGCAGTTGGACAATTGTAAGTGATTTCAGGTGCCTTACCACAGGAAAGAAGCTAAGGCCATGAAAAGAAGAGAAAAGGCACAGGCAGAAGTAATAACGGAAGTTAACCAAGTAAGGTAATAAAAAGGGATGAGTGCAAAATCTGGATCATGAATAGCATAAAAAGTAAACACAAAAACAGAAGCAAAGTGCTGAGGATGTTGGAAATCCGAGTCAACAAAACTAAAATGCTGGCAACATTTAACAGGCCAGGCAGGTAAAATAAATCTTTCGGGTTTAGAAAATATATAGGAAATATTAACAACATAACTGCTAAAACTTAAACTCGGTTGATGATAAACAAGAAGTGTGATCATTAAAAAAATTTGAGTAAAATAGGATCAACACAAAAGGGCAGCATAGGTTCTGTTGCCTAATTAAGAGTTCTGCACACATGTAGCATGAGAAATAAAACAAGTGAATTAGAAACACAAATCCAGCTCAATGGAGATGATGTAGTGGTCATGATGTTTTTCAGACTGGAGGAAATTTTGTAGTGAGTCCCATGTTGGGACTCTTGCTCTCCCAGATGTGCATTAATGACCTAAACCTTGGTGAACAGGGCACAATTTCAAGATTTGTGGATGATATGAAACTTGAAAGCATTGTGAACTGTGATGATAGTGTAGAACTTCAAAAGGACATTGACAGATTTGTGGTTTGGGCAGATAATTAGCAGATGAAATTTAATTTAGAGAAGTGTGAAGTGATTCATCCTGGGAGTAAGAATGTGGAGAGACTATAATATAAAGTGTACAATTCAAAAGGAGGTGCAGAAGCAGAAGGCCCTGGGGTATACGTGCATATAGCATCCTAGGCTTTATTAATGGATGAATAGAGTATAAGAAGTTAGGTTAAACTTGTACAAAACACTGGTTCAGCCTCAACTGGAGTAACACATCCAGTTTTCGGGCACCACACTTTAGGAAAGATGTGAAGGCATTAAAGAGCAGAAAATATTTATGAGAATGAGGAACTACATAGATTGGATAAGTTGTGACTGTTTTCCTTGGAGAAGAGGTTGAGAGGAGATTTGATAGAGGCATTTAAAATCATGAGGATCTGGCATCAGGGATAAACTGTTCCCATTGGTGGAAGGATCGAGAACAAGAGGGTACTTATTTAAGGTAATTGGCAAAAAAAAAGCAATGGCAACATGAGAAAAACTCCTTCATGCAGTGAGTGGTTTACATCTGGAGTCCACTGCCTGACAGTGTGGTGGAGGCAGGGTCAATTAAGGCATTCAAGAGGAAATTGGATTGTTATCTGAAAAGGAAGAATGTGCATGGCAATGGGGCGAAGGCAATGGAGTGGCACTAGGTAAATTGCTCTTACAGAGAATCACATGATGGGCTGAATGACCTGTTTTTGTGCTGTAATAATTTTGTTATATCACTGGACCTGGCTGTAAGCAGAACTTGACTGGACCGTAAGTATTCCAAGTTATAAGGTATTTAGAATGGACAGGGAAAATGAAAGATAAAGAGGGGTAATATTAACAAAAGACTCTACAACATCATTCGAAAGAAAGTTATATAGGATCATAGAGTCATTTATAACACGGAAGGATTCCATTTGGCCCATCAAGCCTATGCAGGTTTTCTGTGCAGCAATTCAGTTAATCTCATTTCCCTGCTCTATCTCCACAACTCTGAAAGTTTATTTTCCTCGAGTGTCAATCCAATTTCCTTTCAAAATCATTGAAGGTCTATGCTTCCTCCACCTTTGTGGGCAGAGAGTTGCAGGTCATTACCACTCTCTACATAAAAGAAAAGCTCTTTCTCACATTCCCCATTCATTCCTTGCCCAAAACCTTAAATCTGTATACCATCGACGAATGGGAGCAATTTTTCTTTGTTTATCTTTGTTTATCTTTTCCAAACCTGTCATAATCCTGTGCACCTCTGCCAAATCTTCCCTTGATCGCCTTTGCTCCAAGGAGAACAACCCCAGCTTTTCCAACCTAACCTTGTAGCTAAAATCCCCCATCCCTGGAATCATTCTGTAAATATCCTCTACACCCTATCAAGGACCTTCACTTCCTTCCTAAAGTATGGTGACCAGAACTGGATGCAATACTTTAGTTGTAGCCTAAACAGAGTTTTATCAAGGTTCAGCAGAACTTCCCAGCTTTTATATTCAACGCCTCTATTTATGAAGCCCAAGATCCCATGTGCTTTTTTAACCACTCTCTCAATACGTACTGCCACCTTCAAAGGTCTATGCAAATTCACCCCCAGGTTCCCTGACCATCACAATGTTTAGAACTGTGCCTCTTCCTGTCCCTTTTTTGTACACCTCCCTGTGTTAACTTCCATCTGCCACTTGTCTGTCCATTCTGCTAGCCTCTCTATGTCCTGTTGTAGTCAATTAGTATCATCTTCACTGTTTGCCACACCGCCAAGCTTGATATCACCAGCAAATTTTGAAATTTTATCCTGTATTCCAATATCCAGATACATATTCCAAGTCACTTATTTATATCAAAAACATCAGTTTTCCTAGTACTGACCCTTGGGGAACACCACTGTCAGCCATCCTCCAGTCTAAAAAACAACCATTTACATGACTCTAATATGTCTTCCTTTATCCTTAGCTGAGGATTCTTCCCACGCTATGATTGACAGGGTCCTCAACCATGTTCAACCGATTTCCTGCGCTTCTGCTCTCACAACTTCCCCTCCATCCCAGAACCAAGATAGACTTACCCTTGTCCTCACTTTCCACCCAAGACTCCACATTGAAAGGATCATCCTCAGTGATTTCTGCCACCTCCAGAATGGTGTCACAGCTGAATACATCCCTCCCCTCCCCTGTCAGCATACTGTTCTCTCCGCAACAACCTGGTCACTCCTCAATCACCCTGAAACCATGCCCCCTTTCCATGGCAACTTCCCGTGCAATCACAGGAGGTGTATCACCTGCCCTTTTACTCCTCTCTCGTCAATGTCCAAGGCCCCAAACACTTCTTCCGGATGAAGCAGCGATTTATTTGAACTTATTTCAATTTAGCATGTTGTATTCACTGCTCAAAATGCGATCTTCTCTACACTGGGGAAACTGAAAGCAGATTAGGCGACTGCTTAACAGAACAGCTCTGCACAGTCTACAAGCATGACCCTGAGCTTTTTGATCGTTTGCAATTTTAATACATCATCTTGCTCGCATGCTCACATTTCTGTCCTCAGCCTGCTGCAGTGTTTCCGTGAAACTCAATGCAAGCTCGAGAGACAGCACCTCATCTTTTGATTAGGCACTTTGCAGCTGCCTGGATTTCATATTGAGTTTAACAATTTCAGACCATGAACTCTGTCCCCCATCTTGATTCTATTTCTTTTTGCCATGTGCCAATCTGAGTCTTATTTTTCACGATTTTGCTTTCAGACAGAGATGTTCACTATTCTACCTTTCACACTCACTCTGGACAAATAATTTATTTCTTTATTACAACCATTACCACCTCCTTTGCCTTTTATTCCACGATGCCTTTGTTCTTTAATCTTTCCAGCCCTCTACCCTATCCTGGACCTACCCTTTTGTTCTTCCTCTCCGTCCCCCTTTTAACAGCATAAAAACCATCACATTTCTGCCTTCGTTCAGTTCTGAAGAAGAGTCATATTCGATTCAAAGCACTTACTCTGCGCAGAATCTTCAGCTTGGAAGCGGGGGCCTGCTTGCCAAGGTGTAAAATGATGCACAGTCCCGACGTCACCACGCATCGTTCAGATTTTCAGTTCGACCGAAATGTCAAAGGCCTATTAAGGCCAGTAAACAATAAACTGAAATGCCCATCCAACTGAGCTGGTGGGCAGGCGAAGAGCCCAGGCAGCCTTCGCATTTTTCATGGAACCTCATCCATGGGCGGGATGAGGTTTCATTAAGGTTTTTAAAGATTTGAAAATTTTTAAAATAAAATTCATAGACATGTCCCAGCTCATGAGACAGTTTCACATGATAAGACATGTTCTAAATTTTTTTTTTCCTTTATTAAAATTTTTTACACTTAAACTAATCTCTCTGAGGTAGCCCTGCGCCTCATGGAGATTTCTACGCTCTTTCACACGCACCCGGCTCAGGCAACTGCCCCTGCCTGCACAGGTAGCGCTCAGCGCTTCCACCCATTCCTGCACAACCCCCCGATGGGGCGAAAATTCTCCCCTCTGTTTCTCTCTCCACAGATGCTACCAGACATGCTGAGTATTCCCACCACTTCCTGTTTATATTTCAGATTTCCAGCATCTGCAGTATTTTGCTTTAATTTACTATGACTCGCTGCTTTCTGCTCTTACACCAATTGTTATTCAAGTTGACACTGATCATCCCATGAACCACAATTTTATTAATCCTCCTTTGATTTCGTGCCATGTCAAACCCTTTCTTAAAATCCATATACACAACATCCATCACATTCCCTTCATCGACATTCTCTGTTACTTGGTCAAAACATTAAATTAGATCAGTCAACCAAATTTGTGTCAGCTATCCTTAATTAAATGAACCCTCTCCGAGTGCCTGATGACTTTTTCCCTGATTGTTGTTTCTAGGATCTTACCCCCCGCCCCCAACTTGATGTTAAACTAACTGGCCTAATGAAGGAGTTATCATTAAGATTGTGCAAACAGTAGAATCAAAAAAATTGAAAAAAAATTTTAATAAAGGAAAAACATATCTCCTGATCACAGATGAAGTAGTGGGATATGTGAATATGAAGATCAAAGAAGCCTGTTGCAAAAGCAAAGTGCTAATTTTCATATAGATTGGAGAAGCAGCGCACCTCGAGTGTCAAATTTCTTGAGTCCATTAGGACAATTCTTTGGAACAGTATGTTCTTTAACCATATTAGATTTGACGTTGAATAATGAGCCAAAGTTAATCAACAAGCTAACAACAACAGCAACAACTTGTATTTATTTGGTGTCTTTAATTAACACCAAAAGGACCAAGGACTGGATACTAGTGGATAGTGAGTAACGAGACTTAATTTTTCAAATTTTGTAAAAGATCTAATTTTGTTTCTAGTTAGCATGTAACTGAAATCTACAGTTTAAATTCTAAAGTTCCCAGCCTTAAGCTGGGTTTTAACAAGGTCTCCACTGGGTGAGCAGTTGGGCTTAGTTAAAGAAACAGCTGAAACTGGTTCCTCTGTAACTGGGTCATCTAGCTTTTGTCTTAGGAGCATATAAAACCAGCCAACCCAGTGCTGGGAGTTGGGTGATTAAGGGACTTAAGGGAGGAAGGGGAGGAGGTGCTCCTTTGCTTTTGCTTTTGGCATTTGATAACGTAAGAGGAGCGGCAGCCTTAAAGAGTGAGGGAAACAAGGCCCGAGACCAGAGGGGGACCTGGAGACAGCATGAGAGGAGCGGCAGCCTTGGTAAGTAGGACCTGGTGAGTATTTCTACTGTCTAATCTGTAAAATTGGTCTTTAGTTGAGATTAAGTGGGGTTTAATGCATAAGAAGTAAGGTCCCTACTATATATTTAATATTCCTTAAACTAAAAGAAGTAAAAGTAAAGGGAGTAATTTAAAGGAAAGTCAGGCGGCTCGGCCACGTGGAATGTTCCTCATGTGCAATGTGGGAAGTCAGGGACCCTTTCAGTGTCCAGGACAACAATGTGTGCAGGAAATGTTTCCAGCTGCAGCTACTCTAAATCTGTGTTTTGGAGCTGGCACTGCAGCTAGAGTCATTGTGGACTATACACAAAGCTGAGGGCGGAATCATTCCAGATTTGCACTAAGTGTGGTAGCAGGCGGGAAAAAGGCAATGGTGGCTCTTCACATCATATCATCCCCATCCCACGTCATTAATCATACATTCCTGAAAAGCATGCTGGGCCACTGGGTGGCCTCTCAATCATCTGTCCTGCCATCACATCAGACTTTCAGTAAACCGGGCGCCATTTTTAAAGCCACCCCTGCAAAGAGCTAGCACTCTTCAAGTGATAGGAAGATGCTGCAAACTGATGGCTGCCAAAGGGAAGAAACATGCTGCCCCCAGATTTAGTGATGCCTCTCTCGAACATCTACTTGATGCAGTGGAGGCCTGCCAAGATGTCCTCTACCCCCGCTCTGGGCGAAGATCAGCAAGCAAGGTCACCAATCCTGCATGGAAGGTGGTGGTAGCAGCAGTCAGCACCAACACCCTGCAAAGGAGGACAGTCACCTAATGCCAAACGAAGACGAATAATTTCCTCTGTTCCACCAAGACAAGTCATTCTTCTCAACACTCCCAACTCAGACACTCACAAACCCATCACACATCCACAGGGATCTCACTCACTGCCAGCTCAAGGGACATCACTATTCACTTTCTGACACACACCTTCATTGTCGTCCTCCCATCCATGGCACCACTCACTCCCCACACATGCCAGGCGTACCTATCATCTGGCCTGGCAGGTGACCTGCTTGCAATCTCTCCATCTGTAATCATGCATGACAAGATGGCACATAACAAAAGGGAGAGGTTGCAGACTGGTGGAGGAATGCCCGACCTCAAGGTACTCACGGACTTTGAAAATAGAATAATCCAGCTGGCCGGTGAAGATCTGGACCATTCCTGTGCTGATGGTGAGGTCAGCAGTGCTCAACCAAGTGAGGATCCAGCAGTGCAACATCCATCAGACAACCATGCCATGAGCGAAGTGTCCTGTTTCAGGACACATCCATGCACTAATTACCTCTCCTTGCTTTCACAGGCGCATCAGGGAAATAGCCAAGGGGGTCCATGACCCAGGTTCCTGAAAACACCTAAGAAGAGGAATCTACTGAAACCCTTATTGAAGCTCACCCACATAGCGCTCACCCACACCCTTCACCAGCGCAGAGATGCATACCTTGGTGGGATCAAGTTTTATCGTAGCCTCGAGGTCACAACCTGGTGAGCATTACTCACTATCTGATCCACAGCAGGCGGCAGCAGGGACTTCCTAAGTTTTTGGAACTCAGGGGATTGCTGGGGACCAGAAATGCACTGAGTTCGAGTCAGATGGTGAGCCTCTGGACTCAGTCATATCTCAGTTGCTGGAGCTGCAAAGGCAAGCTCAGGGACATCAGGAAGGGATGTCCGCTGCACTCCTCAGATTGGAGGAGTTCATCCGCCTTCAGTCTGAGATGAGATGCCAATGCACCGAGGTCAACACTGTTGGATGGTGCCTGCCATGGAGACCTTGGTCTAGGACAATTCTCCTGCACTGCTGCGCGGGCTGAATTCCATCGCTGATACCATAGTTGGTTTCCAACAGTGTCAACACGAGTGGGGTGCGGGGCAGCTTGATCTCATTCCAGTTTCCCATTCTCCTCAAGGAGTCATCCAGGGGCGCTCAGGCACCCATAGGGAGGAGGATCAGCACACCCCCAGGCCACCTGCCCAGTGTGTCCAGCCCATCCAAATCCCCTCTTCCTTTGACATCGGGAAATCTAGCTCCATGGGCTGAGGACGGTGCCGCTGCCACACAACAGGACCCCAGAATCAGGCCAGGGCCCTTCAGAGTCTTGGCTCTCCAGTGGGTGCCCGTCAAAGTCAGGCTGCCTCCACCTCTGCTGTGGATTTTGGGGGAGCACCAAGATGTAGCTGCAGGGCTAAGAACGTAGTTACACAGTCTGGGCACAGATGTTAATCACTTCTACATAAAAATGTAAATTCGAAAAATGGAATTTTAACATTTATTGCTAAATGAATAGAGTATAAAAATAGGGAAGTGTTGTTGTACAAGGCATTGGTGAGACTGCACCTGGAGTACTGTGCACAGTTTTGGTCCCCTTACTTGAGGAAGGATGTAGTTGCACTGGAGGCGGTTCAGAGGAGGTTCACTAGATTGATTCCAGAGATGCAGGATTTGTCTTATGAGGAGAGATTGAGCAGTTTAGGTCTATACTTGCTAGAGTTTAGAAGGATGAGAGGAGATCTAATTGAGGTAAATAAGATGCTAAAAGGGATAGACAAAGTAGATGTGGAGCAGATATTTCCTCTTCTGGGGCATTCTAGGATGAGAGGCTATAGTTTTGGGCTTAGGGGTGGTAGATTTAAATCAGAGATGAGGAGGAATTACTTTTCTCAAAGCATCGTGAATCTGTGGAATTCACTACCTCAGAGTGTAGTAATTGCTGAATAAATTTAAGGAGGAGATAGACAGATTTTTAATTAGTAATGGGTTGAAAGGGTATGGGGAGAAGGCGGGAAATTGGAGTTGAGGCCGAAATTAGATCAGCCATGATTGTATTGAATGGCGGGGCAGGCTCGAGGGGCTGAATTGCCTACTCCTGCTCCTAGTTCTTATGTTCTTATAATCTTCACTTTGTTAATAAACTCCCAAGAATGTCAACTTGCCTATGGCTCCTTGTCCTGATGAGCAGTTTTTGTGTCACTCAGAAGTGAAACCTTGGTCCCTGCACAAGATAAAGGCAGGTGCCTCAGTCCAGGGCCTCTTCCCTTTGTTTTGTGCAACCTTCCTGGCACATTGATGGTGTTCCTTCATTATCATATCAATCATGCCTGCACCTCCAGGGGGCTTTCATTGCTGCCAGAATGTCCTGGGCTGGCGTCACAGAGTTCTGTCATTCTCTGTGTGTGCTCTCAGCACATTTTGAGGTGTGGCTGGCCCCCTCACCTCATCAGCATCTGCGTCCAGTGACCGTTTTGTCCAGAAGGGTTAGCTCACAAAGGACGCCATAGGATCAGAAGAAGTTAAAGATTCCCCGCTGCATCTCCATGATATTATCCTGTTAACAGTGTGCAAGCGAAGTGCCATCAGCCAGACAGGTCTCAGGCATTCACATATCTATGTGAGGATCTATGGAATGTCAGCACTGCATGTCATCATTATCCTACTGGAATGTAGGGACTATGGGCATCTGCTGCATCTCCATGACAGGAGCTTTATCATAGACGGTATGTGCACTGCCATCAACCAGATTGGAGTCAAACATTCACAGATACAACGTGAGGATCTATGGTGTCTCCTCACTGCATGTCCTCATCATCCTCCATGAATCTAGCAGCTATGTGGGCCTCACAAGCACACCTGCCTCATCAGCCATTGCAATGGTCTCGTCACCGTCATCCTTGCCTTGAGGATGTCCTCCTCATTGGAGATGTGCACCTCCTCCAATTCCTCCTCAACCAGCTCTTCTCTCCATTGCTGTGCCAGGTTGTGAAGAGCTCAGCAGACACCTATCATGTGTGACACCCTCAATGGACTGTATTGCAGGGCTCCACTGGACCAGTTCAGGCTCCAGAACCTCATTTTCAACATTCTGATCATTTGCTCCATCAAAGTGCGAGGTGCAGCATGAGTCTCACTGTGCTTTCGCTCTGCTGCAGTCTGAGGCCACCGCACGGGTGCCATCAGCCACACCCTCTGCGGGTAGCCCTTGTCCCCGAGGAGCCATCCCTGCAGCCTCTGTGGACCCTGGAAGATCTGAGGTCAATTGAAAATGTAGCAGTCATGGACATTCCCTGGGAACCATGCGCAGACCTGTAGGATGGTGGTGGTCCCACCCCAGCTGAATATTAAGCGAGTGGAAGCCCTTGTGGTTGACATAGTGGACCGCTTGTTACCACCGAGACCTGAGCACCGCCTGAGTGCAGTCGATGGCACCGTGTACCTGTGGGAAACCTGAGATCTGGGAAAATCCCAGTACTCTTGTTTCCTGGCTTTCTGATCCTGGGTGAAAAGCACACAGTTGTGTGCCAGTATGAAGACAGTGTCCGTGACTTCATTGATGCATTTATGCGTGGAGGTTTGTGATATCCCACAGTGTTCACCTGTGGAACCCTGAAAGGTGCCACCATGGTCACTTTAAGGCCACTGGCAGTGGATGCCCTCCAAATCCCTGTGGCACCAAGTCCTGCTGCAGGTGGCAGACGTGACCAATCAGTTCCCTGGCCATACACAATCTTTGGTGACACTGGTTCACGGTCATCTGCAGGGATGATTGTCTTCAGACCCAGGATCTAGCTAGGCACCAACCAGCGACAGTTTTCTGTGGCTCTTTAGCAGCGTGCACGGAAGCCCCACCCGCCCCTACTACCTGAGGGTGCTGCTACTCCCACATTCCAGCCAGGGTGCCTCCATTGAACCCTTCTCCTTTGTATGCCATGAGGCATACAGTTAGGTCACAAGTCTTCACGACCCTGATGTTGTACCCCTGCAGGATGAAAGAGAGAAATGTGTGGGTTAGCATGGATATGCTGAGAACCTCTCCTGGTTACGTCTGAAGGCCCCTTAATGCATTGCGGAGAGTGTTAGCCACCACTTGGATGGCCAGACTTTAGTGCGCTGCACGGCTGCCCAAAACCCCACCCACCTCCGTCCCACTCTACCTGGCCGATTGGTGGCAGCTTTGCCCACTGGGCTGCATGCTGTGCTCTCAACTCAGGCACAGGCATTCTCCTAACCTGCACTGCGAGGCTGCACTGTTAGCGTGAACCATCGGGAGACTGGTCCAAACCAGGGTGATGACATTGCAAGGGGTTGTGAATACCTCCACCAATGAGTGCTCCAAGGCCAGCTTTCACAAGGAGATTGTATGACTTACCCAGTCATCCAATTGTTCTGCAGTCCACTAAAACACTCATTAGTTTGCAGTCTGCGCTCAAGGGTTCTGGAGTATTTGGTGGCACCTTCAGGCCTCTGCATTTCTTGAGTGGGCAGAGAAGCTAGAGGCCTGAATCCAAGCATGTCAATGTGGCTGTACCTGAACTGTCTCAGCTGCAGAGGAAAGGTCACTTTAAACGAGGTTTCCCTAATACGTTGCCACTTCCCTTCGCCCCCCGCATGTGATTGTGCACTGCCACCAACCACGGTGTAGCCCTTGCCCCAGCACTAGCCGGGAAAATGTGACTTGCCTCTGCCCTCACCTGAATGCACGGTGCCTCAAACTTGAATTCCCACAAGCGACCCTCACGAGTGCTGTACAATGTTACTGTGCACTCACCTTCAAGTTCCCTTCAAAGTGCAGCTCACCAGGTGCATGCCTCATAAATGCTGTTCTGAAACACATCGGCGTGCACTGACGTGCGTGGATGATCAAACATGGGGGATGATTCCAGCTAGCGGGGCTTTTCATGATGTGGAGATGTATGAAAATGAAGTTCCCGACATCTAGCAGTGGGAAATGTGGCCCATGATTGATGGGCAGAACAGATGATTGCAAACTGGCTTCCCAATGGCATGAAATCAGTTTTCGGCCTTCCCACCATATTGTCTGCTCATGCCCGCCATGATGCCCGACGCCAACATGCATGGAAAATTCTGCCCTGAGATCTTAGTTAATAGCGCGTACAGTGAACTGGTCACACCGCAGGTAAAGAGTGAACAGACAGAAAGGGAATGGGTGACTGGCAGACAAAGTAAAAGCACTCAGCAGGAAGTGCAGCAGTACCCTGGGTCCATCTCCCTCTCTAACAGATTTTCCATGTTGGATACTGTGGGGGTGGTGGGGGGGGTGGAGTGGGAATGGTTTCTCAGAGGAATGTAGCAAGAGCTAAGTACTTGGCACCACAAGTGGTTCAGCTACACAGGGTGGGGAGAGAAAAAAATAGTGGGAGAACAATTGTGATAGGGGATTCTATTGTAAGGGGAACAGATAGACATTTCTGTGGCCACAGATGTGACACCAGGATAGTATGTTGTCCCCCTGGTGCCAAGGTCAAGGATGTCACTGAGCGGCTGCAGGACATTCTGAAGGGGGAGGATGAACAGCTAGAGGTTATGGTCCATATCGGTACCAACAACATAGACAGCGGACACAGAAAATATCAACAGGATTAGACAAAGTCAACATGGATTCTTGAAAGGGAAATCATGTTTGACAAACCTACTGGAGTTTTTTTCAGGATGTAGCTTGTAGGCTAGATAAGGGAGAACCAGTTTATATGGTGTATTTGGATTTTCAAAAGCTTTTGATAAAGTCCCACATAAGGGGTTAGTGTGTAAAATTAAAGCACATGGGATTGGGGGTAATATATTGGCATGGATTGAGAATTGGTTAACAGACAGGAAATAAATGGGTCTTTTTCAGAGTGGCAGGCGATAACTAGTGGGGTACCGCAGGGATCAGTGCTTGGGCCCCAGCTATTCATAATGTATAATCAATGATTTGGATGAAGGAACCAAATATAATATTTCCAAGTTTGCTGTTGACACAAAACTAGGTGAGTAGTGAGAAAGATGTAAAGAGGCTTCAAGGTGATTTAGACCAGCTGAGTAAGTGGGCAAATACATGGCAGATGCAATATAATGTGGATAAGCGTGAAGTTATCCACTTTTGTATGAAGGACAAAATGGCAGCATATTATTTAAATGGTGATAGATTGGGAAATGTTGATGTATAAAGGGAGCTGGGTGTCTTTCTACACCAGTCACTGAAGGCAAACAAGCAGGTGTAGCAAGCAGTTAGGAAGGCAAATGGTATGTTGGCCTTCATTGCAAGAGGATTTGAGTACAGGAGCAAAGATGACTTACTGCAGCTGTACAGATCCTTGGTGAGACCATACCTGGAGTATTGTGTGCAGTTTTGGTCTCCCTACCTAAGAAAGGGTACTTGCCATAGACAGAGTGCAGCAAAGTTTCACCAGACTGATTCCTGGGATGGCAGGATTATCGTATGAGGAGAAATTGGATCAATTAGGCCTGTATTCACTGGAGTTTAGAAGAATGAGAGTGGATTACATTGAAACGTATTAAATTCTGATACGGCTCAACAGACTTGATACAGGGATGATGTTTCCTCTGGCTGGGGAATCCAGAACAAGGGTCACAGTCTCAGGATATTTAGGACTGAGATGAGGAGAAACTTCTTTACTCAAAGGGTAGTGAACTTGTGGAATTCTCTCAGGCTGTGGAGGCCAAGTCACTGAATATATTTAAGAAGAAAATAGATTTATGGGCTCTAAATGTATCAAGAAGTGTGGGGAGTGTCTTGTTTTTTGTTTCAATGATGCACACAGGCCGTCGACATTGTAGCTGAGCTAACTTTATTGATAACACATTTTCCTAACATAACCACATATCTGCAGTAACTGAATTCTATCAAGACAAAATGTGCTATCCTTCAACTCCCAGGTCAGGTGACCCCACTTCTAGTAGAGCATACCGTATAGTATCTAATACTGGAGTCCACTACCACCATCAACTATTATCATGACATTTGCCTTTTTTTAAAAAAAAGCTTCTATAGAACTCAAGTACACAGTCTCTTATCCATTCTTTATCACTGTTTTGATCAGTGTGTTTTGTCTTTTACTCACCTCTGTATCTCTGTGTTTTTCACAATTCTTCCACTGGATGTTCTGAATGGTGAGAGAGGTGATTTTGAAGAAGAAGGACTTTCTCCAGGTCTGTGTCACTATCACCCCTTTAAAAGTTTTCATGATTCTCAGGATTTTTCTGGTTATCTGTTGACTCACTGGTGCATTCTGGTTCTGGTTCAGTGTGGGGTTGCATTTCATTTGTTTTCCATAGGAATTTCCAGTTTCTCCTGTACTGTTGTCCATTTGGAGTCTGCACCTTGGTTCTCCTGTGATTCCTGTGACAACAGCAGGATTCCAGATCCCTTCTTGCTGAATCCTCACTGTCTCTCCCATGTTCAGGTCAAGGACAGTTTGGGCGCCTCGATCAAAATACTGTTTCTGCTTCTGCTGTCTCAGTTTGAGCAGATCCTGCACAATGTAGCTTGCTGGCTGTGGAAATAACATTTGGGGCACATTTGGAAGCTTAGTTCTCAGTCTTCTCCCCATCAGGAGCTGTTCTGGAGATGACCCTTTAATGGAGTGTTCCTGCAATCCAGCAGAGCCAGGTAGTGGTCTCTTCTGTCCGCATTTGCCGCCTTCAACAGGTTTTCTTAAGGTCTGCATGGTACGTTCCACCCTTCCATGGATTGTGGATACTTGGGACTTGACATAGTGTGGCAAAACTCCCAGTCCTGTGCAAATTTGTGAAACTTGGTGCCTGAGAACTGAGAACTGAATTCTATCAAGACAGGCTGCAACATGTGCTATCTGACCTTCGACTCCCAGGTCAGGTAACCCCATCTTTAGTGCAGAGTACCAGACAGTATCTAATATTGGAGTCCACTACCACAATCAACTATTATCATGAAAGGGAGCAAGTGGGAGTATGGCATTGAGATAGAGTATCAGCCACGATCATATTGAATGGCGGAACAGGCTTGAAGGGCCAAATGACCTACTCCTGCTCCTATTTTGTATGTTTCTAAAATCTAAGACACTTCACAGAATCCTTATGACGTAAAATTGGACACCAAGTCAAGTTAGGTGATATTAGGAGAGATGGCGGAAAGATTGGTCACAAAATTAAGCTAGAAGAAGCATCTTAAAGAAGGAAAGAGAGGTGGAGTTTCAGACAAGTTTAGGGAGGAATTTCCAGAGCTTAGGGCCTAAGCAGCTAAATGTGCAACCACGAGTGGTGAACACTTAAAATCAGGGATGCCAAAGAGGTCATAATTAGATGAGTGCAAATATCTTGGAGGGCTGTGGAGCTGGAGGAAATTAGATTAGAGGTACAAGTCCTTGAAAACAAGGATGAGAATTTTAAAATCAAGATATTGCCTGACAGTGGAGCCAATGTAGGTCAGCGAATGCAGGTGTGGTGGAGAAATGAGACTTATCGCGAGTAAGGACAGGAAACAGAGTTTTGGATGAGCTCAGGTTTGCACAGAGTAGAATGTGGGAGGCCAGCCAAGAAGTATGTTGGAATAGTAAAGTCTAGAAGTAACAAAGGCACGGATAAGGGTTTCAGTAGCAGATGTGCTGAGACAAAGGTGGACTTGGATGATATTATGGAGATGGAAATAAGTAATCTTAATGATGGTGGAGATGTCTGATTACCCTAGGGTTAAATTTGATGTCATGATTGCTGGCTAATAATCATAATAAGATAAAATTCAAACCAAATTTAGGTAAAGCTGATTTTGAAGGAAAAGAACAGAAATTGACCATAGTAAAGTGGGCAGAACTGTTAACAAGTAAAGCAACAGTTGAAAGGCGGGAGATTGTTCGAAGAAGTATTGGCACATACTTTTAAAGAAAGTAGGCTCTACTTTTGTACCCAAATAACCTTGGTCAACAAAAATGTGACAGTTGTCATAAATCAAACCCTCTGAAAAAGAGATGATTTACAGCAATAAAGTATATTGGAGATCTGTTGAACTGGGAGGGATGTAGAGAATAACAAAGGATTATAAAGAAAGCAGTGAGTGTTGCAATGAGAAAAGTCAAGATAAAACTTCCAAGGAATATCAAAGGCAACACTAAGGGCTTTTCCAAACATATTAAGAGATAGAGGATGGCTAAGGGTAATGTGGGCTCTATAAAGTCACGTGTAGAGCATAATGTTTTGAAGACAAGAAAATAGACTTGCAAGATAATGGCCTGGATTTTACATTAATTATAATGGAGAAACTAACAGTGCTCACTGTTATTATTGAGTTAATCAGTCAGCAATAGCTGGCATCTGCACATTCACATTATTTTAAATTCATTTGTGGTATGTGGGCATTGCCAGCAAGGCAAACTGCTCTTGAAAAGGTGGTGCTGAGCTGCCTTCTTAAATCACTGAAGTCCATGTATTGTAGGTACAGTGACAGTGCTATTAAGGGAGGGAGTTCCAGGATTTTGACCCAGTGAAATGAAGAAACAGTGATATATTTACAAGTCAGAATGATGTGTGACTTGGACAGGACCTTAGAGGTGGTGCTGTTCTTGCAACTGCCACCATGGGACATGGAATTCAAGGAAGATACTGTTGAGGGAGCCTTGGTGAGTTGCTGCAGTGCATCTTCTGGATGATACACACTGTTGCCACAGGATGCTGGTGGTGGAGGAAGTGAACGTTTAAGTTGGTGGATGGGGCACCAGTCAAACAGGTTGTTTTGTTATGGATGGTATTGAGCTTCTGGAGTGCAGTTGGTGTCGCACTCATCGGACAAATGGAGAGTATTCGGTCACACTCCTGACTTGTGCCTTGTAGATGGTGGACAATCTTTGGGGAGTCAGGAGGTGAGTTACTCACCATAGAATTCCCAGCTTCTGACCTGCTCTTGTAGCCACAGTATTTATATGGCTGGTCCAGTTCAGTTTCTGGTCAATGGTAACCCCCAAGATGTTGGGCGACAGGGGATTCAGTGATGTCAATGCCAATGAGTGTCAAGGGGAGATGATTAGATACTCTCTTGTTAAAACAAGGCTAGGAAATTACTAGATTTGATGTGTGTAAACAAAGGTATTAGAGAAAATAATGAAACTAAATATTGACAAATATCCAGGAGCTGATGGTTTTCACCCCTGTGTAGCAAAGGAAGTATGTGAGGAAATTGCAGATGACTTAACAATAAACTTCCAAAACTCACTTGATTTAGTAACTGTCCCCTTAGAATGAAACATTTTCAATGTAATTGCATTATTTCAGATGTGTGGGTTAGATGAACCAGGAAATTATAGATCTATTCTATAGTTTAGGGAAGAATTTCCAGAGCTTAGGGCCTAGGCAGCTAAATGTGCAGCCACGAGTGGTGAACACTTAAAATCAGGGATGCCGAAGAGGTCATAATTAGATGAGATCATCTAACGTTGTGGAGAAGTTACTCAAACATATTATTCATGTTAGAGTGACTGAGTACTTGAACAAATATGAACTGATCAGAGAGGCCCCACACAGATTTGTAACAAGTAAGTCATGTCTAACTAATTTAGTTGAATTTTTTGAGGAGGTTACTAATATGTTGGTTAAATGAATTTCTATGTACGCTATTTATATGGACTTACAGAAAACATTTGCAAAGATTCCACACAAAAGGCTATTAGCAAAAATGAAAGTGCATGGAGTTGGAGGTAACCTATTGATATGGATAGGGAAATGGTTAAAAATTAGGAGATTCAGAGTTGGATAAAAGACTGGGTACAGAGCAGGCTTCAATTGGCAGAATGTGACTAGTGGTCTCAGCTTTTTCATTATATTTATCAAGGAATTAAATAAAGGAATTTATCCAAGTTTGCTGACAACACTAAATAAGTGTAAGTAGTGTAGATGAGATTAGGAAACTGCAAAGGTGCATTGATAGATTAAGTGATGGGACAAAACTTATGGCAGTTGAAATTGAAAGCAGAGAAGTGTGGAACTTTGGACCAGGAAGAGAGTATTTTCTAAATGGTAAGAAGCTAGGAACTGTGGAGGAGCAGAGAGATTTATAGGTTTATGTACAGAAATCATTAAAATTTACTGGACTGGAACCAAAATAATTTAAAAGATTAATTAAATTAATCTCTAAGGAAATACAAAAAGGTGAATGTTATGCAGCAATTGTATTGATTTGATCTCAAATGTTGCATTCAGTTCTGGGTACTGTACCCTTTTGAGGATATGTTGACCATGGAAGCGTGTGTCGCAGATTCATTAATGGGCCTAAAGTGTTTAAATTATGAAGACAGGTTGTATAGACTGTGCTTGTATTGCCCTGAGTATAGAAGATGAAGGGGTGATTGAATTGAGATATTCTGGCTCAAATGCAGCATAAATATCAGCATGGGCTTGTTGGGCTGAATGGTCTGCCTCTGTGCTGTATATATCATGGAATTCTATGTAAAGACGATTAACAAATTTAATACAGTAGATAGAGAAAAACTATTTCCTCCTGTGGGGTATTACCTTAAAATTAGAGCTAGATCATTCAGCAGTGATGTCAGAAAGCTCTTCGTAACACAAAGGTAGTGGAAATCTTAGAACCTGCACCCACAAAAAACTTGCAGCTCATCCCCAGATCCCCAGATCACTGTTGACACTACATCAATTGAAAAGTTTAAAATTGAGATTTTTTTTGAGATTTTTGTTGAAAGGGGTATTAAAAGATATAACAACAAAGGTGGGAAATGGAGTTGGGATACAGGCAGTGATGATCTAATTGAATAGCAAAATTAGCTTGAGAGCCTTATTGGTACTCCAATGATATGGTATCAGGCATTCAAGATTTAAGTTATGTGGAGGGGCTAGAGAACTTGGATCTTTTTTTACTATCATAAATTTGCTATTCACTCACCTTCTGGGAGTGGAGACAGCCGGACCTGCGAGGGACAACTCTAATCAGGCAGCGGACAAATAGAGGGTGAGGCTCAAGGCCTTCACTCACCTTCCGAGAGCAGAGACAGCCGGACCTATGAGGGACACCTCTACTCAGGCAGTGAATAAAAAGAGGTCGAGGCTCAGGGCTTTCACGCATCTTCCAGGAGCAGAGACAGCAGGGCCTGCGAGAGACACCTCTACTGGGGCAGCGGATAAATAGAGGGTGAGGCTCAGGGCCTTCACTCACCTTCCGGGAGCAGAGACAGCCAGGCCTGTGAGGGATACCTCTCTACTTGGGCAGCTGCCTGAGTTTGAAAAAAAATCCAAGAGCCACATCACAGGAAAATTATAAGTTCATTGGTTGGTGAGAAGCTGCTGTTGGGGAGTGTGTTTAAATAGCTTAAAAGTAGAAAAACATATCATTTATAAAGAAGTAGCTACTTGGATTTCAGTAGGGAACACTAGCAATAAGAAAGTAAAGTTAAATCAACTCAAAGTGAAATAAAGTAATAAAGCAAACCAAAGTAAGATTAAGTTAGCATAAGTGTAGTAAAGTTAAGTTACTAGTTATTTATTCTACTCATTCTACTTACTCTAAGTGTAATAAATAGTTTTTAGAGTTACAGGATGGCAGGTCAAGCTCGGCTAAGTGGTGTACATCCTGCGTGTGAAGTCATGGACGCACCATGTGCCCCAGACAAACACAACTGTAGCACAAGCTTGAGCTCCAGGTTATGAAACGTGAGCGGTGGCTGGAGGCACTATTGTACAACCGTGAGGCAGGGGACTACATGGGTAGCACATATAACGAGGCGATCACATCACAGGTCAGAAGCATAGAGCCAGAGAGGGAATGGGTGACCGCCAGGCAGTCTAAGAGAACCAGGCTGCTAGTGCAGGAGTCCCCTGAGTCTATCCTGCTTGCTTATTGGTTTTCCATTTTGGATGGTGATGAGGGTGATGGTTTCTCAGGGGAGTACAGCCAGATCCAAACCTATGGCACTACGGGCAGTTCAGCTGTACAGGGGGGCGAGAAAGAAGAATGGAAGGGTAATAGTGATAGGGGATTCCATAGTCAGGGGATCAGACAGGTGTTTCTGTGGCAGTAAATGTGACTGCAGGATGGTGTTGCCTCCCTGGTGCTAGAGTCAAGGATGTCATGGAGCGGCTGCAGGACATTCTTCGGGAGGGGGGGGTCAGCCTGAAGTCGTGGTCCACATTGGGACCAGGGACATAGATAGGAAGAGGGATGAGATCATGAAAGCAGATTTCAGTGAGTTAGGAAGGAAATTAAAAAGCAGGACCTCAAGAGTAATCTCAGGATTACTCCCAGTGTCATGTGCTATTGAGCATAGAAATAGGAGGATTGATGGATTAAATACGTGGCTGGAGAACTGGTGTAGGAGAGAGGGCATCAGATTTCTGAGGCATTGGGACCGGTTCTGAGGCAGATGGGACCTGTACAAGTTGGGCGGGTTACATCTTAACAGGACTGGGACTGAAATACTTGCGGGGAGATTTGCTAGTGTTGTTGGGGTGGATTTAAACTAGTTTGTCAGGAGAGGTGGGAACGTGAAGGGTGGCCCAAACTGGAAGGAAGTAAAGTTGGTAATAGGAAGTAGTAGTGAGACTAGAAGGCAGGCGAAACAAAGCAGAGCATTAAGTATGCTTCAAATGCGGAATTATATCAAAAAGACAAAGTTGGGGGCACTCTACCTGAATGCACACAGCATTCACAATAAAGTAGATGATCTAAAGGCACAAATAGAGGTAAATAGGTATGATATAATTGCCATTACGGAAACATGGCGGCATGATGACCAAGACTGGGAACTAAATATTCAAGGATATTTGACATTTGGAAAGGACAGACAAGAGGGGAAAGAGGGTAGTGTTGCACTGATAATAAAGGATGGGATAAGTGCACAGTAACGGAGGATCTCAGAACGGAAGAATAATGTGTGGAATCTGTTTGGGTGGGGCTAAGAAACAGCAAAGGACAGCAAACATTGTTTGGACTTGTTTATAGGCCACCACATAGTAATGGTAATGTGGGTCATGGTATTAATCAGGAGATGAAAGAAGCATGTAGCATGGGCAATACAGTGATCATGGGTGATTTCAATCTGCATATAGGTTGGGTAAATCAGTTGAACACTAATGCTGTGGAAGACGAGTTTCTGGAGTGTGTTAGGGATGGTTTTCTGGAGCAGTATGTTGAGGAGCTGACTGGAGGACAGGCTATTTTAGATCTGCACTTTCTAATCTCTTATGTAATGAAAAAGGGCTAATGAATAATCTTGTTGTAAAATAACCTTTAGGGATGAGTGACAACAATATGAGAGAATATTACATTATGTTTGAAAGTGAGATAGTCCACTCTGAAGCAAGAGTGTTAAAGTTGAATAAAGTAAATTATGAAGTCATGAGGGACAAATTAGCTGAGGTGGATTGGGAAAATATATTACATTAAAAGTTATGACTGTACATAGACAATGGATAGTTTTCAAAGATTTATTACATAGCTCACAGCACTTATACATTACTCCAAGGTGCAAAAACCCAAAAAATGTCAGTCAATTGTGGCTGACAAGGGAAGTTAAGGATTGTATAAGATTAAAAGAAAAGGCTTATAAAGTTGCCAGAAATAGTAATAAACTTAAAGATTGGGAGGTTTTTAGAATATAGCAATGTAAGGCCAAGAATCTGGTAAAGAAAGGGAGAATAGAATATGAATGCAATCCAGCAAAAAACATTTAAAAATGACTGTAAAAGCTTCTATAGATATGTAAAAAGGAAGCATTTGGCTAAGACAAATGTGGGTCCATTACAGACAGAGTCAGGAGAATTCACAATGGGGAATAGAGAAATGGCAGAAAAACTAAATGATTACTTTGTGTCTATTTTTACTGAGGAAGATAAAGGAAATCTCCCAGATGTAGAGATCCAAGAGACTAGGGAAAATGAGGAGTTGAAGGAAATTAGTATAAGAAAGAAGATTGTATTGCAGAAATTAATGGGACTGAAAGTTGATAAGCCCCAAGGATCTGATATTCTGCATCCCGGAATGTTGGAAGAGGTTGCTATAGAAATAGTGGATCCATTTTCCAAAATTCGATAGATTCTGGAAAGGTTCCTGAAAATTGGAAGGCAGCAAAAGTCACCCCACTATTTAAGAAGGGAGGGTGAAAGAAAACAGGGAATTACAGACCTTTTGGCCTTACATCAGTAGTAGGGAAAATGCTAGAATCTATTATAAAGGATGCGATAAATGAATACTTGGATAATCATGATTCTATTGGGCATAGTCAGCATGGACTTGCAAATCGGAAATCATGTTTGACAAACTTGTTGGAGTTTTTTGAGGACGTTACTAACAAAATTGATAAAGGAGAGTCAATGGACGTAGTATATTTGGATTTGCAGAAGGCTTTTGATAAAGTCACCCACAGGATGTTGATTAGCAAAATAAAAGCACGTGGGATAAGAGGCAATATACTGGCATGGATTAAAGATTGGCTAACAGGCAGAAACCAGAGTAGGAATAAACGGGTCATTCTCATGGCAGGCTGTGACTAGTGCAGTACTGTAAGGACCAGTACTTGGGCCCCAGCTGTTCACAATATATATCAAAGATTTGGTTGTAGGGACCAAATGTAATATTTCCAAGTTCATGGATGATACAAAGCTAAGCGGGAATGTGTGTTGTGAGAAAGATGTAAAGGGGCTACAGAAGGATTTAGACAGACTTAGTGGGTGCGCAAGAACATGGCAGATGGAATATAAAGTGGAAGGATGTGAGGTTATCCACTTTGGTAGAAGAAACAGATGTGCAGAGTATTTCCTAAATGGTAAGAGATTAGAAAGTGTAGATGTACAAAGGGACCTGGGTGTCCTTGTTTATAAGTCACTGAAAGCTAACATGCAGGTTCAGCAGGCAATTAGGAAGCCTAATGGAATGTTAGCCTTTATCACAAGAGGGTTTGTGTACAGGAGTAGTGAAGTCTTCCTTCAATTATATAGAAGCTTGGTTAGACCGCACCTGGAGTACTGTGTGCAGTTTTTGTCCCCTTACCTCAGAAAGGATATTATTGCTATAGAGGGAAGCAAACAAAGGTTCACCAGACTTGTTCTGGGGTGGCGGGACTGTCTTATGAAGAGAGATTGGGCAAAATGGGCCTGTATTCTCTAGAGTTTCGAAGAATGAGAGATGATCTCATTGAAACCTACAAAATACTTAAAAGAATAGACTGGGTAGATGCAGGTAAGGTTTTCCCCTGGTTGGGGAGTCTGGAACCAGGGGACATGGTTTCAAAATAAGGGGGAAGCCACTTAGGGCTGAGATGAGGAGAACTTTCTTTACTCAGAGGGTTGTGAATCTTTGGAATTCTCTACTTCAGAGGGCCGTGGAAGCTCAGTCATTGAGTATGTTTAAGGTAGAGGTTTATAGATTTCTGATTAACAATAACCTAAAGGGTTATGGGCTAGTGTGGGTAAAAGACACTGAAGTGTTTGATCAGCCATGATCATATTGAATGGCAGAGCAGGCTCGATGGGCTGAATAACGTTCTCCTGTTCCTATGTTCCTAACTTGCATTTATTTAGAAAGTTTCATGTAGTAAGTGTCTCAAGGCACTTCTCCAGGGCATAATCAGACATAAATTGACACAAGGACAAAAACAGAGACATTAGGATAGTAAGTGGTATGTTTTAAGAGTGTTATAAGGTAAGAAAAGGAGGTAAAGAGATGGGGATGTTCAGAGAAGGAATTCTATAGCTGAGGGCTTAGATAGAAGGCAGCCAACAGCCCATTAAAGGAAGTTGGGATACACAAGAAGTCGGAATTGAAAGATTGCAGCGTTATGAAGTATTGTAGGTTGGGGGAACTTATAGAAACAAGATGAAACAATTCCAATGAGGGATTGGAACACAAAGGTGAGATTTTTAAATTTGAGCTAAGAGTTTTAAGAGGAGAGGTATTCAAAACTATTTGACATTTTGATAAGACATGATAGTTGGTAAATAGATGCATTAATTTAAGATTATTATTAAAAGTACAAGAGAAAGATTAGGACAACATTTTCTTTGAGAGAATTCTCAGGACATGGAAAGCCCTTCCACAAACAAGGTTGAAGCACAAAACAAAATAATTTCTAAAAGGGATGTGGTTAAATATTAGAAAAAATAGAAGTGTGTTGAGAAAAATCAGTGGATTGGAACTAGCTGGATAGGTCTTTCAGTTAATTGGGCCAGATCACCTCATTCTATGCTGTAATTTTATACTGATTATCAACTGTCCAGTTTCAGAGGTGTCTAACAGCTGAAAATGGCAGGGAAACATGTCTGTCCTTAGATGCCTGAGGCTTTCCCTATCCATTTTTCATAGAAAATCTGTAAGTGAGTGCCTGTCATGGGGGAAATGGTGGCATAGTGGGTGGTGATGTCACTGGACGAGTGATCCAGAGACCCAGACTAATGCTGAGGAAATGGGTTCAAATCTCGCTCTGGCAACTGGTAGAATTTAAATTTAATTAATAAAATCTGGAATTGAGAACTGGCCTCAGTAATATTGACCACAAAGCTATCATTAATTGTTGTAAAAACCCACCTGGTTCATGAAAGCCTTTTAGGAAAGGAAATCTGATGTCCTTTTATGGTTTGGCTGGTCTCTCCAGACCCACAGCAATGTAGATGACTTTTAACTGACACTCTGAAATGGCCTAGCAAGCCACTCAATTCAAGAGCAATTAGGGATGGGCAACAAATGTTGACGTTGCCAGTGTTACCCCCAACCAATGAAACAATAAATAAAGAAAAGCTTTTATCTGAAACAGGTGCACTTGAATATGCTGAACAGGGTCTTATGCCAGTGTAGGACTTTGTTTCCAATTTTGAGGTAAAACTTAGCAAATGTGAGCATCCAAAAATCAGAAAATCTACTCGGGTAAATGAACTACAAGCTGTTGAGGGCAAGGCATTCACAGCCCTAAAGTACGTATGGGCCTGAAGACTAATCCAGTTGCCCTCATACTGGCATCTCTTGTGAACTATAAAAAGCGAGGATGATTCTGTGACTTGAATCTGCAAGTTAAGAAAAGCAATTTGTGCAAAAGAAAACTGAAATGAGGACTTGGTCAAATATTCAGAAAACTACAAATGCTTTACACATGTCAACACAAAGCTAAACAAATAATTTAACTCAAATTATAATTGCAAAACTAAATGACATCAGTACAGACTTTGACATACCTCACATAAGGGTAAAGATTAAAAGATTTTATTCCCCTCAGGCAGGCCGCTTTAGAAATTCTGTGCCATAATAGAATCTGCAGCACAGATAGAATTAGCATGCTTGTACCTTCTTGACTTTAGGAATTTAATTGAGTTGTAAGGCGGGGCCTTATAAAGCGTTTTTCTATGTACAAATACCATATCCCATGTCAATACCAGGAGCCCCGTCTTTACAGAACTGACTCTTCCACAAGGGATTTTTTTAGCTTTTGTAAAGAAGAGAGATATGCTGTAACTTTTCCATCTTGCTTCTCTGGTCCACAGATTGTGTTCTGGTTGGATCCTTTTGAGTCTTTTTGTGCTGAGGCAAGTATGAGCGGGTGCAATAGCTGGGGCACTTGAAGACTTGGAACCTTGCGGAAAGATGTGATGGAAACTCTAGTGAGAGAAAAGAAAGCAACAAATTCATGTGAAATTAATTTATTTACATTTCTTAGCATGCTACCATTTCAATGTTTACTTGATATTAGCCTTAATTCCACTACAAACTTTACTTTAGTCTTGTCATAATTTGAATGTAGTTTTCGAGCTAGTATATTGGGAATATCCACATTTGGAGAACCATGTTAAATCACCCCAATCCTGGGTCTATCTGAGGGAATAGATCTATTTTGCATTGTGTGATATGGGCTTTGCTGGCAAGGCCAGCATTTATTGCCCATCTCCAATTGCCTTTGAGAAATTGATGGGACTTCTTAGACTAGTGCAGTCTCTGTGGTAAAGGTACTTCCATAATGCTGCTAGTTAAGTCTTTTCAGGATTTTGACTCAGCGACTATGAATGAACATCAATAAATGTCCAAGTCAGGATGATGTGTAATTTAGAATGCTTTACAATGATTCTTTCCATGTTGCGAGTCATTCTTACACAGGAGCCATGCTAATTTCTATTTTGTTCCAATTTTTGTACGAGGAAAGGGTTTTCCTATGCACTTGCTGCATTTATCCTTTTAGACGGTGGAAGCCATGATTTGGAAGGTGTTAAAGAAGTGACCTTGGCAATAACTGAGAAATTAAATATGATAAACATGTATTACAACACATCAACAGATTGGTAACCTGAATGCAAGCGTCATCAAAATGCATACGGTTTTCAGTGTACTACACAGTTCCCCATCAATGAGATTAATATAGTTTACACTTTTTTAAAATCATAAATATGGTTCTCTGTGTTTTTGCAAAGGATGCATCTCTTCATAGAGTTATAATTTTCAATTGAAATATTCCTCAACAAGATTGGCCTTGTTTTTTTTTTCTCGGCACAATTAGGCTGTCTGTTCTGACCATTTGGCAATATTGTTGAGTATTTAGAAAACAGTAGCAATTTTGTACCAGAGGTGTACACTGGAGGGCTCTCTTGGAACAGTTCAAACCAGAAAACCTTTGCTAATACCTTGCAAATAAATTGTTCAAAAAGCAGAGCTTTTCCTTAAAGGAGAAGGAATGTCAAAAGAGAATACTTTTTGCTCAGAAATTGTGCCTAGTTTTTTTAATCATAAAAACAGCCCTGAAATCACTTTGTGGGATGCTAGTGTATGAATTGGCACTAGAGATTGACTGATTGAAGAATGTTTAAGAGTGCTTAAAACAGTTTCTGGTCAGAAGCAAATGATGGAGGAGTCATGGAGTCATCAGCAACAAGGAATGACTGGAGGGAGATCTTCATCTAGACCTAGGCCCATTCTCCAGTTTGTCAGATTTCACTGCAGATGAGGAAAAGCATTCCAGAAATGCTTTTTAGATTTTTTTGTGATTTTTCTCCCTTGATTGTGACAGACATTCCCAAAGTATAACATTTTTCATACATTTTTGATTCATTTCCTAGTTAAGGACTTTTGGTAGATTTTGTTATCTCTTTTATGGAAACTTACAGAATTCTTAAGGAGCTAGACAGGGTAGGTGCAGAAAGGATGTTTACTCTGGGGGAGGTCCAGAGCCAGGGGTCACAGTATCAGTATTAGGGGCAAGTTATTTAGGACTGAGATGAAGGAAGAATATCTTCACTCAGGGTAGCGAATCTTTGGCATTCTGTACCCCAGAGGGCTCTGTAAGGTCAAACATTGAGGATATTCAGGACAGAGATTGATAGGTTTCTAGATACCACTGACATCAAGTGATATGGAAAGAGCATGGGAAAATGGCTTTGAGGTAGACGATCAGCCATGTTCTAGCTGAATAGTGGAGCAGGCTTGAGGGGCTGAAAGGCCTACTCCTGCTCCTACATTCCTGTGGCCAGGATTTTCTGCGTCCAATTGTGACAGGTGTGTTCAGTGAAGAGACTGCAGAATTTCGTGATAAGGCCCTAGTTGCATTTCCCGACAACATAAATCCAGGACACGATTGTCCCCTCCTTGCAGCAATGGCGGGCCACATTTCCTGCCAATGAACATTGGGAACTTAATTTTAATAAATTTTGCATCTCATTATTGTGGCCATATGTCAGAATCACCTCCCACATCAAATTTAAATCCCACATCAGTATCACCCCCCCCCACATCAAATTTAAATCCCACGTCAGTGTGATTTCACAATTGCGTGATTTACAACTGCCTTTAAAAGGCGTGCACCTAGTGATCTCAACTTCGAGGGGAACTCGGAGGTGAGTGCACACAACTTTGCGCAGCGCTCACGATGATCCCAGTGGCTCCACTGATTCTAGGGGCACAGGCATGTCTCTGCAATGGCTCCTTCATAGCTGGCTTGTGCTGCTATAGCAAAGGTGACAGTTCCGGGGAAAAAGGAACCTTGGGGCAAGGATGACAGTGCAAAGAGGGAAGGAGGAGAAGGGAACCCTGGGCCAACAGTGCTGGGGGTTGGGGTAAAGTGGGGTGAGGGTGGGGGTTCATGGCAGCACTGACTGAGGTTTGAGCATGCTGGGCCTGGGGGGGGGGGAAGGGCGGGGGCGGCGGCGGCGGGGGGGGGGGGTGGGGGGGGGGGGCGTGGGTGGCGGTGGGTGGGGGGGTGCAAGCAGCATGGGTGGGTGCAGGGGCAGGTAGAAAATGCCTAGGCTAATGGCAAAAAAAGTCAACAATAAACACTACACCACAACTGTGAGCGTTTAGCTTGAGCTCAATTGACATGCTTGGAGTCAGGCTAGTCAAGCAATTGTGCCCACTCAAGCAGCACTAATTCCTCACAGTGCCCATGATTGCCCCTCGTACGCACACTTCAAACTCGAATGAGTGCTATGATGCTCCAGAACCATTGCGCGACTGGGCAAGCCTTCGCTCACAGGATGGTGTTTCTCTTTTTAAGGATGACAATGCCATCCATCAACGCTGGAAAGAAGATTTTAAATAATTCCTCAACATGAATCCACAGTGGCAGTTGATGCTCCCTAGGGTATCCCTCAGTACTCCATGGGTACTGTCATGTCCAGTAAAGGCATGTCATATTCATAACTTTTAAAAAATGCACCTTACTCAATGTGGAATCTTTTGGAATGGACAATAGGTGCTTCAAAAGATGGCTGTCGAGACTCATCTCACCTAATCTGTGAATTCAAAAACTGCTACCCTATCTCACAAGGACAAATGAATAAATTCCAGGCTAAGAGGTGTCAACCACCCATGTCCTGAGACCATCCAAAAGGCATTCCTGAATTGAATGAATCTTTCTGAAACAAAGATGGTGATTGTCTCAACCCAGTCAGGATGAATGTCTTCAAACAATAAGCCAGGTTGTGGCTAATCAAACACAGAACAATACCACATTTGGAAAAGGGAACTGTGAGAAGCCATGTGGCAGGACAACAATGTTGGTCCCCCTTGTAATCTTTAGGTGCTGTCTGCAGAGAGATACAGCAGTAGCAGAAAGGTCAGTAGCATCTATGCCTTAAGAACCAGAGACTATAACATTGCAAAGTCTCAAGCCTGTTCTTTTTCAAGCCCACCAATACACCAAACTAACTTCCTGGTAATAAGACTACAAGCAACTAAGTTCATGGTCACAGGGCCTTCATTCACGGCCAGTTCAAGGGATATCACCATTCACTCTCTCGCACAGACCGTCATTGTCCTCATCCCATCCATGGGACCACTCACCATTCACACATGCCAGGCATACTTATCACTTGGCCTGGCAGGTGTCCTGCTTACAACCTCTCCATCTCTATTCATGCTGGACAAACTGGCACATAAGAGGGAGAGGTTGCAGACCAGTGGAGGAACGCCTGAAATCAAGGTCCTCACGAAGATTCTCTCTTCGAAAGAATCCTGAAAACTATTTAGACTCTAGGTATTAACTTACCCAAAATGCACTTCAGGATGTCCTAATTTGTATGTTCATATTCCTAAATCATATGTTCATATTAGGCTCTTGACTGACCAGAGAGTCAAAGAATATAGGGGGCAGACAGGAAAGTAGAGGCCACAATCAGATCAGCCATGTTCTCATCAAATAGAGGAGCAGGCTCAAGGAGCTGAATGGCCTAATTGTGCTCCTAATTCTTATGTTTGTACATTTGTATGTTTTTTTCCATGCCTGCAATGCATGTTTTCCACAAGAGAATAATCACATGAATTATGAACTATTCCTTTTGTTTATAACTTGTAAAAGTGCACTATTCTCTTTAACTGTACTTTCCTTGAGTGTGTTTCTGTGTTTGACCATGGGAGTGAGTGCAGTAGTGTTAGATTTTTGGGGTGAACTTGTGAATAAACAATCCTCTTTATTTAAACTCACAAGAAGCTGGTTGTTGATCATTCAAACTGTCCACACACTCAAAGGTTAAGAACACACACACTGTTATGACTGATGCAGTTGGTAAAGCAGAATTCTTTAAAAATCCCAGAGGAAAGCTTTAAACAACTGTCATAACCAAGAATTTTAAGTGTAATGTTTGAGATGCGACTCTAAATTCAGGAATCAGACCATTAGTTCACGAGGTTTTACATTAAACTAAGTGAAGCATTTTATTATTTTACACAGGTTAAAATATATACACATGGCTACAAATTACTACTATAATAGTTTTTGACAAATTCCCAAACTAATCTCCATTAAAGCAACAGCAACCCATAGACTTAACCAAACACCAGGCAAACCATTTTCACCTTATGAGTTCAAAATAAGGTTCTTTTCACTGTGGAGCCAGTTGGAGGCTTACAGCTGCCTTTTGATTCATATTGCCTCTGCTCTGCACACCTGAAAACTACTGAAGTTATACCTACCACCACTGATTGAATTCAAATTCTCATTGTCTCAACAGCCTCTTAGAACTTTACATTATAACAATGAAACCCCTTTCATAGTACCAATTTTATTAGTAATATAAACATATGGTTTGGTATCTGCTAGAAAGGCGTCAAGTTTTCACCACACTTCTTGAATGTTCTATTCAAAAAATGCAAATGCACACTATCTCTCTTACATATCAAAACTAGTACCCCTCAAAGCACCCATACTAGCTGGCTTTAATCCAAGTAAGACACACCCACAGAGTAAATCTTTATTTTAAAAGAAAAATATTTTCCAAAATATTATATACATTAATAGCTGCATGGCACACACATATCTTCCTCTCAAAAGCTTACTGATTACAGATAATAGGGAAGGGAAGAGGGATTCCAGTAATTCTCTCACCTTGTCCATAAGAATGTCCATGTGTAAATTACCATTGATGGAAGAGCTGCAACAACATACTAACATATGAATTAGGAACAGCAGTAGGCCACTCAGCCCCACGAGCCAGTTCTGTCATTCAATAAGATCATGGCTAATCTGAATGTAACCTCAATCCCACATTCCTGCCTACCCCTGATAACCTTTCACCCCCTTGTTAATCAAGAATCTATCTAGCTCTGTCTTTAAAATATTCAAACTCTCTGCTTCCACCACCTTTTGAGGAAGAGAGTTCCAAAGACTCTCTACCCTCTGAGAGAATAAATTTCTCCTCATCTCTGCCTTTAATGAGTGACCCCTATTTTTAAACAGTGACCCCCAGTTCTAGATTCTCCCACAAGAGGAAACCTCCTCTCCACATCCACCTTGTCAAGACCCGTCACGATCTTAAAGTTTTCAATTAAGTTGCCTTTTACTCATCTACACTCCAAGGGATACAAGCCTATCCTGTCCAGCCTTTTCTCATAAGACAACTGGCCCATTCCTAGTATTAGCCTAGTAAACCTTCTCTGAGCTGTTTCTAATGCATTTACACATTAATTTAAATAAGGAGGCCAGTTCTGTCCACAATACTGCAGATGTGGTCTCACCAATGCCCTGTATAATTGAAACATAACTTCCCTACTTTTGTAATCAATTCCCCTCGCAATAAATGATAACATTCTATTAGCTTTCCTAATTACCTGCTGTACCTGCATACTAACCTTTTGTGATTCATGCACTAGGACACCCAGATCCCTCTGAATCTCAAAGCTCTGCAATCTCTTACCATTTAGATAATAAGCTTCCTTTTTATTCTTCCTGCCAAAATGAACGATTTCACATTTGCGCACATTATACCCCATTTGCCAGATCTTTTCCTACTCACTTAAACTAATCTATGTCATTTTGTAGCCCCCATTACATGCGCTTCGTAATTTATTTTCCGACCTCTCTTTGTGTCATCAGCAAATTTAGCAACCATTCCTTCGATCCTTTCATCCAAGTCATTTACATAAATTGTAAAAAGTTGAGGTCCCAGCACTGATCCCTGTGGCACACCACTCGTTACCTCCTGATAACCAGAAAAAGACCCATCTATGCCAACTCTCTGCTTTCTGTGAGCTGGCCTATCTTCTATCCATGCCAATATGTTACCCCCTATACCAAGAGCTTTTATTTTCTGCAATAACCTTTAAAATAGCAATCAAACAGTTAAAACGTTACAAAGCTTGTAGCCCTGATAGCATGCCAGCTGAGGTCTTCAAAGCTGGAGGCTTTTGCTCACATCAAGGGAGGAAAAAGTTCCCTTGCACCAGCCCTTACCTCCCCCACCCTCCACCCCCCCAACTCAACCAACTTCAGGAATGTGACAATTAAAGAAGGGAGATGAATCATGCTGTGGAAACTATTGATGTATTTCTCCCTTGTCCATAAGAGGGAAAATTCTGATTTGTGTTCTCCTGAATTGCCTACTTCCTGTGGCAGAGGAAATCCTCCTAGAGACTCCTTTAGACCTTTCAGAGGAACCTCCGCCATGGTCTTTGTTGCCAGACAAATCCAAGAAAAATGTTGAGAACAAAACCAGGAATTCTTCATTGCATTTATTGACCTGACCAAGGCATTTGACTCAGTAAATCACGAGGCTGGGTGGATTGTGCTTCAATGATTTGGGGCAGAATTTTACGAGTCGGTAAGCGGGGTCAGGGCCTGCTCGCCGAAGTGTAAAATGATGCGCAGTGATGTCGGGGGATCTCCCGACATCACCACGCCCCATTTAAATTTTCAGGAAGGCGGGAGTGCAGCAAAATCAGCTGTGTGTCATTTGAGGCCATTGACAGGGTCAATTAAGCAATTAAAGGACCTACCCATTCAACCTTAAGGTTGGCAGGCCAGGAGCCCCGGTAGGAACTAGAAAAAACATAACATCCACGGACGGGATGAGGTTTCATGTAGGCTTTAAAAGATTTAAATGAATGTTTTGTGAAAATTATGGACATGTTCCAACTTGTGACATTGTCACATGAGGGGACATGTAAGGGAAATTTTATTTTTCTATTTTTGTCTTTTTCACATTTAGAGCCGATCTCCCTGAGGCTGCATTTAGCTTCAGGGAGATGAATACGCTCTTTCGTGCCCATGTTTGAAAGAGCACACTCTCAATTTTGGGCTTCCCGCCCGGCCTGCACAGGGAGCACATAGCACTTCCCTGTGGACATCACGCTGTCTGACGTAAAATGGCGGCATACCTCCAATCGGGGGCACCGATCAGAAGCGCGCCTGTACGCGCCCGCCCACCAAACTTCCCCCCGACGGGGGGAAAATTCAGCTCTTGGTGTCTAAGAAATTTTATCACAATTCTGCAACTGTTTCATGATGATTTGATTGTAACTGTCTTGTGCAGGAGATCTGAATTGGGTGAATTTCACCCATCTTCAAAATCTGGACTGGGGTCAAGCAAGGCTGTGTGATAGGCCCAACACTGTTTACAATGTACCTGATATTAGCTATTCACTTTGTTAAAAAGCAACTTTTTTTTTTAGTTCATTCATCGGATATGGGTATCACTCGCCAGGCCAGCATTTATTACCCATTCCTAGTTAAGAGGGCAATTGAGAATCAACCACACTGCTTGGGTCTGGAGTCACACATAGGCTAGACCAGGTAAGGACAGCAGACTTCCTTCCCTAAAGGGAATTAGTGAACCAGGTGGGTTTTTACAACAATGGTTTGAAGGTCATCATGTGACTTTTAATTTCCAGATTTTTATTGAATTCAAATGCCACCATCTGCTGTAGCAGGATTCAAACCTGGATCCCCAGACCATTAACCTGGGTCTCTAGATTACTAGTCCAGCAACAGGACCACTACACCATAGTGTACTCAATGCTAGCTAGATGAAAAAGTCTTTAACCTTAGATGCCTCCATGCCAAACTAAACTGAGCACCATAGACATACAGTTTGCAGATGACCACAGTGCTCTTTCCCACTCTGCACCAAATTTGTAAACCACTCTCGAACTCTTCAATTCTGCATTTAAAAAACTCACTGTACTTGAATGCTGCCAAAACAAAACACATTTATCAACTCTCTGGTCATCAAAATATTCCACCTCCTATATATGTTGAAGGAGATGCTCTAGAATATGTTGAGCACTTTCCATACATTGGGAAGAACCGCTCTCAAATGGTCACCTTCGCCAAGGAGATCTAACACTGGAGCAGTTGTGCCAGCTCAGCCATTCTCAAGCAGCAGTAAATGTTAGATAACAAAAACTTTCGAAAGTCAACAGAAGTCCTAGTGTACAGAACAGTTATCATCACCACGCTCCTGTACTGGACTGAGACCTGGACCATTTAACAGCGATACATTAGAGCGCTAGAGAAATTCCATGAGCAACGCCTCCATCACCTCCTCTGGATTCAATGGAAGGACCATTGAACAAACTTTACCATCCTGCGTCTGCTCTACAAACAGTCAGGCAAAATGCCTGAAAAATCAACTTAGTTGTACTGGACATAATGTCTGAATGGCCAAAAAATATCTCACTCCCCAGTTCCTGTTCTCTCAAATAGCCAACGTTCCAGCTGAGATCAAAGAAAATACTTCAAAAATACCCTGAAGCTCTCCTTGAAGCATAGCTTCATTAACTTTGATGACTGGGAGGAGTTTGCTACCAGTTGTTCAAAATGGCGACAACGTGTCTATCAAGTTGCATCACGCATTGCGTCACAATATTTCAATGTTGAGGCATAGCTTTTCCAAATTACCCTTGCCTTAGTTCCTCTCCTCAACCCTTTTCCTCCTACGTGTACTGTATCAGTTTCATGGATCATGTTCATACTTAAGAAAATTCACCCCCCCCCCACTTTATGCTTCTAATTCCTAGTCCATTGCTCATATATTGGTACATTCTAAAGTTATGAAGCTGTTGTTCTCTTTCAAATTTCCTATTACTTTAAAAGTTATCATTTAATCCAAGATTGTTGCTATGGCTTTTTGATATGACCATTCTACTCATGATCTTGCTGCTTATGTTATGTATTTCTTGACTCTGACTATGGACATGTTAGTGAACTATTTGTAACTGCCTTCACCATCTTCAAAGCCTTTGACAAGGTTTAGCACTACGCTCTTCAAAACAAGTTATCGTCACATGATCTCTTACAAAAACCACATTTTTCATTCTCTATCTCCCATACAAGTTCATTGATCTGTAGTGGATCATCTCTGACACTTTGTTAATGCAATGACTCTTAGGCTCGGTCTTGGCACCTATTTTGTTCCTTTTCATCAGTCAAGTGACCTAACTCTTACATCATTTGACCCTCTTTTACTGATGATTCTGTTCTACATGCGTGAATTTCCTTTAGATTGCCTGGGCCTCAGTGTTTCCTGCCTCTGGCTCTCTTACCATGCAATGGCTAAATCACTATATCTTGATTATCTCCAGGCCCTTTGATGGTACATTAAAAATCTTGTTGACTTTCATTTTTCAAAGAAATAGTTGGGTAGATGTTCTAAGTCCTTATGGGGACAGGCAATTGCATGCGGCACAGCCACTGTTGTCTGATATGTGCAAGTTATGAACAAGGACTCAGGGAAATAAGGTGTGTACCTGCTTATCTGAAACAAGCAATATTCTTTTTAAAATTTAGTTGCTGTGTACAGTCCAATTTTTTCAGTGTGCTGTCCCTTAAAATTTTTTTCTGTTGCCTACGTGTGTTATTTTTCACAGAACAAGGCCTTCAGGCTGCTGTATAGCTGTGCACCCATCCGGCTTAGAGGACACACTGGTCACAAGCCCAGCCAACAGCTACAATGCATAATCCATGATACCTTATGACTTTTTCTTTATCAGTCAGTTTTCCTGCCCTGGGCATTTTGGTGGCTCACAGCTGGAAATCTGACATGGCTTCATAAGACTTCAAACTATTTCCGTGGAAATTGTATTTTCCTCTTGTGCAAAACTGAGCTTTCTATGGAATTTGCCATATGAAAGGATTGCAGAGTGTCCTGTGTGGGAGGCTGTTTATCAGTTTGGCTATGGCCCAGATTAATTTCTTGAGCTGATCCAAGTTCCAACTACACCAACCCATACACCCTTTGAACTTTTCACATCTTTGTATTGTTGAAATCAAAACAAATTCTCCTTTTATAAATCTATTCTGTCCTGGGACTAGAAAACTGTGGAATCCCTTACCTTCCTCAATATTTCCTTCTATGCATAACCTTCTGACTTTTAAAACCTAAACTTGGTGTCGCTTGATTATTATTGAGTAATTTATCTTGGGGTTGATTTTTTCCATCAATGCTCTTGGGCAACACTTGGGGTAGGATTTTTACCTTGTCGGGCAGGTGCAGCGATCGGGCCCGGGTGCAGTCACAAATCTGACCGCCGCCCGTGATTGGGCCCTGACCGTGATTTCACGCTGGTTGGCCAATTATCAGCCAGCCAGCGTGAATCACACGCTGCAACACTGAGCGCTGCCCGGGTGGTGGCGGGAGGAGGGCGAGCATGGACGTTTGCACATACACGCAGGTGTGCACACTGAAAGCTCCCTGAAGACACAAAGCTGCCTCAGGGAGCTGAACATTTTTAAAAACACAAATAATTTAAAAAATTTTAAAACATGACCCTATCATGTGACTCGGTCACATGAACAGGGACATGTTATAAATGAGATTCAAACATTTTTGTACTTTTAATTCCTGTTGGAAATCTCATCCTGCCCGTGGATGAGGTTTCATTAGTTGCCTGGCCGATTTGCCTGCCCAAAACGTAAGGTTGAATGGGCAGTGAAAATTTCCATTTATTTATGACTTTAATGGCCTTACTAGGCCTGTTAATTGTCAGTGAGTGCACAGCCGACTCCCGCATGTGCCCACCAACTGGAATATCGTGTGAGTGAATGATGATGTTGGGACACTCGCCTGAGGGCATTGCATGTCATTTTACGCTTAAGCAGGTCGGGCGCGCGCATGCCTGCTCAGTTAAAAATTATGCCGTTGGAAATTTTCTGGGCTTCCATCAGGTGAAGTTGGTGGGTGGTTCAGTGCACTTGGTATAGATCTTGACTTTGCGCAATAGTGTGAAATGGACAATTGTGAAACGTCAGCCACTTTTACAACTCTTCTGATTTTATTTCCATTAATATCAATGAAATGGACTGTCAATTTGCTTTCGCCCCATTGAGACTATCATACAGAGTCAAGAGCTAGCCTCCTGTGCCTTATAGAGTCATAGAGTCAGAGAGGTCTACAGCACAGAAAAAGGCCCTTCAGCCCATCGAATCTGCACAGGTCAAACAAGTACCTAACTATTCCAATCCCATTTTCCAGCATTAGGCCCATAATCTTGTATGTCATGGCATCACAAATGCACATCCAAATACTTCTTAAATGTTATGAGGGTTTCTGCCTCTACCAACCTTTCAGGCAGTGAGTTCCAGATTCCCACTACCCTCTGGCTGAAAGGAATCTTCTTCACATCCCCTCTAAACCTCCTGCCCCTTACCTTTAAATCTATGGCCCTGGTTATTGACCCCTCCACCAAGGGGAAAAGTTCCTTTCTGTCAACCCTATCTATGCACTTCATAATTTAATACACCTCAATCATGTCCCCTGTCAATCTCCTCTGCTCCAGGGAAAATAACCCCAGTATATCCAATCTCTCCTCATAACTAAAACTCTCCAGCCCAGGCAACATCCTGGTAAAGCTCCACTGCACTCTCTCTAGTGCAATCACATCCTTCCTATAATGTGGATTCCAGAACTGCATGCAATACTCTAGCTGTGGCCTAACCAGCATTTTATACAGTTCCAGCAAAGCCTTCCTGCTCTTATATCCTATGCCTTGGTTAATAAAGGCAAATATCCCATATGCCTTCTTAAACACGTTATCTACCTGATAAAAGCAAAGAACTGCGGATGCTGGAAATCCAAAACAGGTGAAAGGCATCGCCACTGTACCTGTGTCCTATAGGCCCAGCTCCCAGTGATCATTGTAACAGATGAAGGACCTAGTCTAAATAAATAAAAACAAAAACAGAATTACCTGAAAAAACTCAGCAGGTCTGGCAGCATCGGTGGAGAAGAGCACAGTTGACGTTTCGAGTCCTCATGACCCTTAAACAGAACTGGATTTTATCTACCTGTCCCGCTACCTTAAGGGACCGGTGGACATGCATATCAAGGTCCCTCTGATCCTCGGTACTTCCCAGGGTACCTACCATTCATCGTGTATTCCTGTGCCTTGTTTGTCCTGCCCAAGTGCATCATATCACACTTATCCAGGTTAAATTCCATTTGCTACTGATCAGCCCATCTGACCAGCCTGTCTATATCCTCCTGTAATCTAAGGCTATCCTCCTCACTATTTACCACCCCACCAATTTTCATGTCATCCACAAACATACTGATCAACCCTCCTATATTCAAGTCTAAATCTTTTATATATACCACAAACAGCAAGGGACCCAACACCGATCCCTGTATAACCAACCCCACTAGACACAGGCATCCAGTCACAAAAACACCCCTCGACCATCACCCTCTGCTTCCTGCCACTCAGCTAATTCTGGATCTAATTTGCCAAATTGCCTTGCATCCCATGGGCTTTTATCTTCTCCCATGCGAGATCTTATCAAAAGCCTTGCTGAAGTCCAAATAGACTACGTCAGATGCATTGCCCTCATCTACACACCTGGTCACCTCTTTGAAAAACTCAATCAAATTGGTCAGACATGACCTCCTCTTAACAAAACCATGCTGACTGTCTTTGATTAATCCCTGCCTCTCCAAGTGTAGATTCATTCTGTCCCTCAGGATTGCTTCCAATAGTTTCCCCAACACTGTGGTTAGACTGACTGGCCTGTAGTTCCCTGATTTATCTCTTCCTCCCTTCTTGAAAAGTGGCACCACATTGGCTGTCCTCCAGTCCTCTGGCACCTCTCCTGTGGCCAGAGAGGTATTGAAAATTATTGCCAGCGCCCCTGCTATCTCCTCCCTTGCCTCACTCAGCATCCTGGGGTACGTTTCATCTGGGCCTGGAGATTTATCTACTTTTAAGCCTGCCAGACCACTTAGAATCTCCTCCCTTTCTATGCTAATTTCTTCGATTATATTACAGTCCTTCTGCCTAATTTCCATACCCACATCGTCCCTCTCACTTGTGAACACCGACACAAAGTATTTATTTAGAACCCTACTTACATCTTCCAGCTCCACACACAAATAACCACTATGGTCCTTAATGGGCCCTATTCTTTCCCTAGTTATCCTCTTACTGTTAATGTACTTGTAAAGTAACTTTGGATTTTCCTTTATTTTATCTGCCAATGTTTTTTCATGTACCCTTTTTGCTCTCCTAATTTCCTTTTTAAGTTCCCCCCTACACATTCTACACTCCTCCAGGGCTTCCGCTGTTTTGAGCCCTTGGTATCTGCCATAAGCCTCCATTCTTCTCTTTATCCAATCACATTCTTCATTAAGAGCTGGCAAGGGGATGCCTTAGAAATGAGGTGAAGAGAGCCAACAAGGCCTCATTTTGTTTCTGGCCATAGCCAGAAATGGCTATAGCATAAACCATAGCTAGAAATGTGCTGAACTACAAGTAAGTTGTAAACTTTGCGCTTGTTGATGATAGTTTTAAAATTGAAGCATGGTTGGCTCCGATGTCGGTGTAGATCAGCAAGCAGAGTGATGGTGGGTTAACAAGACCTGGTGCGATTAAGATATAGGTAGTATAGTTTTGGATGAGCATAAGTTTATGTAGAATAGATAATGGTGGGCCAGTAGAATGGTCAAATCTAGAGGAAACAGAAACATGGATGAGGATTTCAACAAAAGGTGAGCAGAGGCAGGGGTGGAGTAAGACGATGTTACAGAGATGAAAATAGAGGAGTGAATATGTGATTGGAAACTCATCTCAGGGTCAAATGTGATACCAAGTTGGTGAATGGTCTAGCTCAGCTTCAAACAGCTGCCAGGGGATGGAACAGTAGCAAGGAATGGGGTTTGTGTTGGAGACCAAAAACAATGGTATGTCTTTCCAGTATTTAGTTGGAGAAAATTTCTACTTATCCAATATTGGATACTGAACAAGTAGTCTGACAAATTAGAGACAGCGGAGGAATCCAGAGAAGTGTTCGAGAGATGGAGATGATCATTATCAGCATACATGTGGATCCTTATGTTTTGTTTTCAGATGACATCGTCAAGGGATAGTAGGTAGTTGAGAAAGAGAAGAGGGCCAAGATTGGATGATTAGGTGCCACCAGGGGTCATGGTGTATGGATGGGAAGTGAGTCAACTGTTATATTTCAATAGATAAGAATGGAACTAAATAAGGGTAGTTCCACTCTACTGGACAATGGAGAAGCATTATAAGAGGATGGTGTGGTCAACTGCGTTGAAGGCTGCAGATAGGTTGTGAAGGATGAGGAGGAATAGTTTACTATAGTCAAAGTCACAAAGAATGTCATGTGTGATCTTGATAAGAGCTGTTTCAGCACTGTGCTGGGGACAGAAACCTGTGGATGGATTCAAATATGAAATTGCAGGAAAGATGGGCACAGATTTGGGAGACAATAGGGAGTCATGGGTTTTGGAAAGGGAAGGGAGGTTGGGGGTGAGGTGGTAATTTTCAACGAGAAAGGGTTTTTTGAGGAGAGGGGCATGAGGGCAGATTTGAAGGAGAAGGAATCAATAACAGTCTCAGCTTACATGGGGCCCAGGAAAGGAAATTACAAAACAGTTTTGTTAGAATTGGATTGAGGAATCAGGAGGTCGGTCTCATGGAAAAGAACAAAGAACAAAGAAAAGTACAGCACAGGAACAGGCCCTTCGGCCCTTCAAGCCTGTGCCGATCATATTGCCTGTCAACTAAAACATTTTGCACTTCTGGGGTCCGTATCCCTCTATTCCCATCCTATTCATGTATTTGTCAAGCTGCCTCTTAAACACCACTATCGTACCTGCTTCCACCACCTCCTCTGGCAGCGAATTCCAGACACTCACTACCCTCTGTGTAAAAAACTTGCCCCGCACACCTCCTCTATAGTTTTCCCCTCTCACCTTAAATCTATGTCCCCTAGTAATTGACTCTTCCACCCTGGAAAAAAGCTTCTGACTATCTACTCTGTCCATGCCGCTCATAATTTTATAAACTTCTATCAAGTCGCCCCTCAATCTCCGTTGCTCTAGTGAGAACAGAGAACAAAAGACCGGGGCGAACAATTCCAGGCTCACCTGTAGTGATTGTATGGTAAAACCTTTTCTACTGCCTTTAGGGGGCCACGTGATCGTACTGACAAATGAGCCCTAAGCGTGGGTAATCTTAGGGGTGGAGCTTTCTATTTGTGGGCCTGGCTCAAGTATATAGCTTCTAAAAGACTATTTGTAATTAAGTTATCTGTTTCAAGTAAGAAACCTGTCTGGTACAACAAGTTTATTACAATTGGTGATAAGGATAAATATCTCTGACGCTGCACCTCATCTTATAAATGTGAGTACATCAATTCTTAAAGAAAGAAAGAAAAGTATACTCATCAGTCATGCCACTTTTTGGCAGAATTGACCCTTATGACTTGTCAATGGAAGACTGGAGCTGGTACATAGAGCACCTAGGTTTTTATTTTGTGGCGAATGAAATTGGTCTCTCCAATGTAGAGGAAACCACATTGAGAGCAACGAATGCACTAGACTAAGTTGGGAGAAATGCAAGTGAAATACTGCTTTTAGTGTGGTAGCAAGACATGTAACTTCACCCACAGTCTGACGGCTATGAACACACTCAATTCTAAAGATTTTAATGAGCTGGTGGACCTCGTGAAGACAGATTTTCAGTGGAAGCCACAGGTGATTAGGCATGGGTTTAAGTTCAACTCCAAAGTAAGGGCTCCAGGTGAATCCATTGCAACTTATTTAGTGAAGTTGAAACAGTTGACTGAGCAATGCCACTTCGGAGATGCACTCAATGACATGTTGCAGGACAGGTTGGTTTCTGGTATACATGATGACACCATTCAATGCCGTTTACTTGCAGAAGTTAATATTGATTTGAAGCACGCCATGGAAATAGCGCTAGCAATGGAGAGTGCTGAAAGGGACATGCAGGTTTTACAGAATGTGCAACATGGCATGGCTCTTCAGTTGGGGTGGGAACCTACTGCCAGGTGTAGAACAAAAACCAGAGAGACAGCCACAAAGCAGGAGACAGTTTCTACAGTTTGAAAAATGAAAAGGCATAGTGGAAGCTTCTCAACAGCGATTCAGAAAATAATCCATTGCCGATGTGGGGGTAACCAAGTACCAGAAACCTGAAGATTTAAAGAGGCAGAATGCCACTACTGCCACAAAAAAGGGCACATAATAAAACAATGCAGGGTTAAATCGAGACAGCCAATCAGACAGCAGATCCAAGGTGATTGAAGTGCACAATATAACTGAACTGGAAGCTGCTGATACTGCGATAAAAACAAAAAACTGCAGATGCTGGAAATCCAAAACAAAAACAGAATTACCTGGAAAAACTCAGCAAGTCTGGCAGCATCGGCGGAGAAGAAAAGAGTTGACGTTTCGAGTCCGCATGACCCTTCGACAGGTAATTCTGTTTTTGAGCTGCTGATACCGATATCTGTTCCTTATACAATGCCAAAGCAGTAAAAACTGAACCAATCACCATCGCCCTTCAAATGAATGAGAAGTCTCTAGTCATGGAGATAGACATGGAAGCCTCAACCACAATGATGCGAGTTCACACATTTAAATACCTAAATGAAGGTACCAAGCCACTGAATCAATACAGGTGAAAGGCATCGCCACTGTACCTGTGTCCTATAGGCCCAGCTCTCAGTGATCATTGTAACAGATGAAGGACCTAGTCTAAATAAATAAAAACAAAAACAGAATTACCTGGAAAAACTCAGCAGGTCTGGCAGCATCGGCGGAGAAGAACAAGGTTGACGTTTCGAGTCCTCATGACCCTTCAACAGAACTATGTAAAAATAGGAGAGGGGTGAAATATAAGCTGAATTAAGGTGGGCGATGGGGGAGAGAAGTGTGGTGGGGGGTTGGTTGTAGGGACAAGCAAGCAATGATAGAAGCAGATAATCAAAAGATGTCGCAGAGAAAAGAACAAAGAGGTGTTGAAGGTGGTGATATTATCTAAAAGAATGTGCTAATTAAGAATGGATGGCAGGACACACAAGGTACAGCTCTAGTGGGGGGTAGGGTGAAATAAGACTAAAAGGGAATAAAAGGTATAGATTTAAAAATAATGGAAATAGGTGGGAAAAGAAAAATCTATATAAATTATTGGAAAAAATAAAAGGGAGGGGAAAGAAACAGAAAGGGAGTGGGGATGGAGGAGGGATTTCAAAGTCTAAAGTTGTTGAATTCAATATTCAGTCCAGAAGTCTGTTAAGTGCCTAGTCGGAAGATGAGGTGCTGTTCCTCCAGTTTGTGTTGAGCTTCACTGGAACAATGCAGCAAGCCAAGGACAGACATGTGGGCAAGTGAGCAGGGTGGAGTGTTAAAATGGCAAGCGACAGGGAGGTTTGGGTCATTCTTGTGGACAGACCGAAGGTGTTCTGCAAAGCAGTCGCTCAGTCTGCGTTTGGTCTCTCCAATGTAGAGGAGACCACATTGAGAGCAACGAATGCAGTAGACTAAGTTGGGGGAAATGCAAGTGAAATACTGCTTCACTTGAAAGGAGTGTTTGGGCCCTTGGACGGTGAGGAGAGAGGAAGTGAAGGGGCAGGTGTTGCATCTTTTGCGTATGCATGGGGAGGTGCCGTACGTGGGGGTTGAGGAGTAGGGGGTGATGGAGGAGTGGACCAGGGTGTCCCGGAGGGAACAATCCCTACGGAATACAGCCGAGGGGGTGAAGGGAAGATGTGTTTGGTGGTGGCATCATGTTGGAGTTGGCGGAAATGGCGGAGGATGATCCTTTGAATGCGGAGGCTGATGGGGTGATAAGTGAGGACAAGGGGGACTCTATCATGTTTCTGGGAGGGAGGAGAAGGCGTGAGGGCGGATGCGCGGGAGTTGGGCTGGACACGGTTGAGGGCCCTGTCAACGACTGTCGGTGGAAAACCTCGGTTAAGGAAGAAGGAGAACATGTCAGAGGAACTGCTTTTGAAGGTAGCATCATCAGAACAGATGCGATGGAAGTGAAAGGACCTAGTCTTCTGGGCTTCAACTGGTTACAAAAAATTAAGCTTAACTTGTCAGAAATGTTTCAAGTAAGAACGGGAAGAGTTCCTGAATTGATAAGGCAATATGACAGAGTATTTCAGAAGGAGTTAAGAGAATCAAAGGGCCTTCACTGGATGCAAGCATTCCTCAGGTCAGAATTGGTTCTAAATCATAAAAAGGAACAAAATGAATACAGGCCATTCTAAATAAACTGAAGAAACAGTTGGTAGGAAAAAAGTCAACAATGTTCAATGTTCCAGGAGGAAGACAAAAGATACAAGAAGGAGACAGAAGAGCTGAAGAATCAGCTGATTGAAACAAAAGAGGCATTGGAAGGAAAAGGAGTGGGACTTTCCAAGATGTGAATGTGTAATGAAGCAGTGGGTAGCTCAACCACCGAAATTAATCAAATTAAAGTTTCACCAGAGAGAAATTTGGCCAACTGTGAAATCAAAATGAAGGATGAGACAAAACTCTGTGGCAAACAGAAAAAGAAAAGACAAAAATCAAATCCAAACTGAAGAAATTCCATCAATATCTGCATGGTCGACATTTCACCATAGTATTGGATCATAAGCCACTTTATTTAGTGAAGATAAAGCCATTCCACTGATAACCTCAGCCAGAATTCAACATTGGGCTTTAATTTTATATCAGTGTATGAGTATACCTTATGTACCATCCAGGTGTGCACATTACAAATGCAGACACACTCAGTCATCTCAGTTATCATTGTACATGCTCCGGTGCCACAATAAATTGTAGTTGTGTTGAACTTCTTAGACACCCACTAGTCTGTGTGAAGCAAATAAGGAATTGGGCAAACCGGGATCCAATTTTGTCAAAAGCCAGAGACCAGGTATTGCAAGGATGGTCAAATTCACCAGTGTCTGAAGAGATAAAAACATTCAATGCTTGTAAAACTGAGTTAAGTTGTCAAGATGGAATCTTGTGGTGGGGACCTCGAGTCATCGTCCCTTCACAAGGAAGAGAAACACTCTTGACAGTGTTCATCCAGGCATTTCGAAGATGAAGATGCTTGCGCGAATCCACATCTGGTTGCCAGGTATAGAAAGTGACATAGAAAACATGGTCAAGCACGGTCTCCAGTGTCAGCAACAATAGAATTTGCCTGTTTCAGCTCCACTGCATCTATGGGCATGGCCCGGTTGACCCTGGGTTAGGCTATGTAGGCTGTGTAGGTCCATTTTTAGGTACCATGTTTTTATTGATCATCGATGCACATTCTAAGTGGATGGATGAGTATGAAATTAGAACACTAACATTGTGTGCAAGTATTGAAAAACTGCACCAATGTTTTAGTGTACATGGACTAACGGAAGTCATTGTTTCGGACAACAGGACTGCTTTCATTAGCACCAACTTTTAGAGTTTCATGAGATTAAATGAAATTAGACATATTAAAACAGCACCTATCATCCCTCATCAAATGGGTTAGCAGAAAGAGCAGTGCGAGCTTTCAAATCAGGATGAAGAAGTCATCCGAAGGTATGTTAGAAACTTGAATTTCACCTTTTCTTTTCAATTCTCGTATGACTCCTCATGCAACTATGGGTTCAATACCTTCTGAATTACTGATGAAACACTGCCTTCATACAAGGTTAAGTCTGGTGTTTCCAAACTTAGAGCAGAAGGTGGAGAAGAGCCAGAGTAGTCAGAAATTGAATCACGATATAGCAAAGCTCGAAGATTTATTGTGGGAGATACAGTTTTCATGCGGAATTTTAGAAATAATTCTAGTTGGGTTCCTGGTATAATTGTCCCTGAAACTGGATCTTTGTCATACGAAGTGGAAGTGGAAGTGGAAGTCCGGATTGTTCAATAACATTTGGATCATCTAAGGACATTCCAACAACCAATTATTCCCCGTGCAATTGATGTTGAACCTTTAATCCCAGAGGTGACAGACTGACCTAGAATAGACATATCTGATGGGCAGAATTTTCCCCCCGATTAGAGGTGCAGCACCATATTATGTTGGCGGGCCAATTAATGCCCACCCAGTGTGACGTCCGCAGGAAGAGCTTTCAAATCAGGATGAAGAAGTCATCCGAAGGTATGTTAGAAACTTGAATTTCACGTTTTCTTTTCAATTCTCGTATGAATCCTCATGCAACTATGGGTTCAATACCTTCTGAATTACTGATGAAACGCTGCCTTCATACAAGGTTAAGTCTGGTGTTTCTAAACTTAGAGCATAAAAATGCATAAAAATGAGAGTGTGCTCTTTTGCAATGTGCACAAAAGAGCGCACTCATCCCCCTGAGGCTAAGTGCTGCCTCAGGGAGATCACCTCTACTTCCAAAAATATTAAAAATAGAAAAAAAAATTCCCTTACATGTCCCCTCATGTGACAATATCACATGAGTTGGGACATGTTCATAATTTCCAAAAAAACTTTATTTTTAAAACCCTACATGAAACCTCATCCCAACTAACTACTTTAATTGATCTGTCAATGGCCTCAATTGGCCATTGACAGGTCAGCAGGCACGCAGTTGATTTTGCTGCGCCCCCGCCTTCCTGAAAAGTTAAATGGGGTGCAGGGACGTAGGGAGTTCCGCATGACATTTCCGCGGGTCATTTTACGCATCAGCGAGCAGGCCCCGACCACACTCACCAATGCTAAAATTCTGTCCCATGTCTTTGTTGAATTAAATAATTCTGAACTGCCATTGTCTAAGAATGTCCCTGGTGCTGCAGTTCCTGATCATGTCAATCCAGTGGGAAAATCTCAAGTCTTGGAGCTATGTTGCTTTAACTGAATTAGAAAACCACCTCAGCAATTTAATCTTTAATCGCATGACCTGTGTATGTGTATATATAAATTATATATATATATATATATATATATATATACATGGATATATGTAGTGGGTTAAAATATTTGTAAATAAGAAATGTAGAAAAAACTAAAGGGGGAAGAAATGTAGTGATTGTCGGTAAAACCTTTCCTACTGCCCTTAGGGATCACATGACTGTACTGACAAATGAGCTCTAAGCGTGGGTAATCTTAGGGGTGGATCTTTTTAGTCATGGGCCTGGTTCAAGCATGTAGCTTCTAAGCAAGCTCTGTAATAAAGTAAAAACAAAAATAGAAATACCTGGAAAAACTCAGCAGGTCTGGCAGCATCGGTGGAGAAGAGCACAGTTGATGTTTCAAGTCCTCATGACCCTTCAACAGAACTAAGTAAAATAGGAAAGGGGTGAAATATAAACTTGTTTGGGGCGGGGGGGGTGGTGTTAGGACAAGAAGAGCTAGAAAAAGAGCCAGTGATATGTGGAGACAACTGAAAGGTGTCACAGACAAAAGGACAAAGAGGTGTTGAAGGTGGTGATATTATCTACAGGAATGTGGTAATTAAGGGTAGAAAACGGGACAAACAAGATAGCTCTAGTGGGGTGGGGTGAAGGAATACTAAAAAGGCTAAAAGGTAGAGATAAACAATGGGTGGAAATACATTTAAAAATAATGGAAATAGGTGGGAAAAGAAAAATCAAATAAATTATTGGAAAAAACAGAAAGAAGGAGGAAGAAATGGAAAGGGGGTGGGGATGGAGGAGAGAGTTCATGATCTAAAATTGTTGAACTCAATATTCAGTCCAGTAGGCTGTAAAGTGCCTAGTCGGAAGATGAGGTGCTGTTCCTCCAGTTTGCGTTGAGCTTCACTAGAACAATGCAGCAAGCCAAGGACAGACATGTGGGCATGAGAGCAGGGTGGAGTGTTGAAATGAAAGGTCTGGGTAATGCTTGTGGATAGACCGAAGGTGCTTTGAAAAGCGGTCACCCAGTTTGCGTTTTGTCTCTCCAATGTAGAGGAAACCGCATTGGGAGCAACGAATACAGTAGACTAAGTTGAGGGAAGTGCAAGTGAAATGCTGCTTCACTTGAAAGGAGTGTTTGGACCCTTGGACGGTGGGGAGAGTGGAAGTGAAGGGGCAGGTGTTGCATCTTCTGCGGTTGCATGGGAAGGTGCCGTGGGAGAGGGTTGAGGAGTAGGGGGTGATGGAGGAGTGGACCAGGGTGTCACGGAGGGAACGATCCCTACGGAATGCTGCCGGGGGGGGTGAAGGGAAGATGTGTTTGGTGGTGGCGTCATGCTGGAGTTGGCAGAAATGGTGGAGGATGACCCTTTGAATGCGGAGGCTGGTGGAACAGTCCACCAGCCTCCGTATTCAACACTGCACCCTGCTCTCATACCCACATGTCCATCCTTGGCTTGCTGCATTGTTCCAGTGAAGCCCAACGCAAACTGGAAGAACAGCACCTCATCTTCCGACTAGGCACTTTACAGCCTTCCAGACTGAGTATTGAGTTCAACAATTTTAGATCATGAACTCTCTCCTCCATCCCACCCCCTTTCCGTTTCTTCCCCCTCCTTTTTGTTTTTTCCAATAATTTATATAGATTTTTCTTTTCCCACCTATTTCCATTATTTTTAAATGTATTTCCACCCATTGTTTTATCTCTACCTTTTAGCTTTTTTAGTATTCCTTCACCCCACCCCCACCAGAGCTATCTGTACCTTGTTTGTCCTGCTTTCTACCCTTAATTAGCACATTCCTTTAGATAATATCACCACCTTCAACACCTCTTTGTCCTTTTGTCTGTGAAATATTTTGGTTGTCTCCACCTATCACTGGCTCTTCACCTAGCTCTTTTTGTCCCAACACCCCCCTCCCCCTTAAACCAGCTTATATTTCACCCCTTTCCTATTTTACTTAGTTCTGTTGAAGGGTCATGAGGACTCGAAACATCAACTGTGCTCTTCTCCACCAATGCTGCCAGACCTGCTGAGTTTTTCCAGGTATTTCTATTTTAGTTTTTGTTCTGGATTTCCAGCATCCGCAGTTTTTGCTTTTATCTCTGCAATAAAGTAATCTGTTTCAAGTAAGAAACCTGTCTGGTGCACCAAGTTTATTACACAGTCCTTTTTAGGATAGGGTTGGAAGACGGGCCAGGCCAAATCATGTGAGAAGGCACCAGGTGACTTGCCATTTTGACAGTTGCACAAAGGTGGCATGCCCACTTGGAATCCAATTGAGTGACTTAATTGAGGACATCTTCACGCCTTCGTTAGCATTTTACCAGTAGTGCGGGCCCTTCGTACATCCAGCCTTCCAGTGGGCCTTGGTGGGGCGGTGAGGGCCCTCTTTTTCTGGCACTCTTTTTCCCACAAAGCAACCAGCAGTGCCATCAGCGCTACTGGTCTTCAGGGCACCACCCTGCACAAGACCCACTGCCTAATCTCTGCATCCACGACATCCAGCCCCTGCCACCGCTAGGGATCATGCTGTTGAGGCTGCTGAGCTGCCACTCCTCTGATTGGTTTCGACAACTCCTTGAGGTGGCCACCATCCTTAACTAGATGGCAGGCTGAAATGCAGCCCTGAGTCCCACCTCCTACCAGAGCAAATTGGGGAGAATGGGTGAAAACAAAGTCAGAAATAATATTTTTTAGGAATCTTTTGAAGGGCAGGAGGCAAGTGATAGTCTAAGGAGGGAATTGCAGAGTACATTTTTAGTATTCTTTTTAAAAATTCATTCATAGGATGTGGGCTTCGCTGGTTAGGCCAACATTTATTGCCCATCCCTAATTGCCCTTGAGAAGGTGGTGGTGAGCTGCCTTCTTGAACTGCTGCAGTCCAAGTGGTGCAGGTGCACCCACAGTGCTGTTAGGGAGGGAGTTCCAGGATTTTGACCCAGTTACAGTGAAGGCACAGCAATATATTTCGAAGTCAGGATGGTGAATGACTTGGAGGGCAACTTCCAGATGGTGGTGTTGCCATCCATCTGCTGCCCTTGTCCTTCTAGATGGTTGTGGCCGTGGGTTTGAGACGTGCTGCCTAAGGAGCTTTGGTGAGTTTCTGTAGTTCATCTTGTAAATGTTTTTTCTTATTTATACATGGGATGTGGGCTTTGCTGACTGGGCCAGCATTTATTCCCCATCCCTAGTTGCCCTTGAGAAGGTGGTGGTGAGCTGCCTTCTTGAACCGCTGCAGTCCATGCAGTGTAGGTACACCCACAGTGCTGTTAGGGAGGGAGTTCAAGGATTTTGACCCAGTGACAGTGAAGGAACGGCGATATATTTCCAAGTCAGGATGGTGAGTGACTTGGAGGGGATCTTCCAGGTGGTGGTATTCCCATCTATCTGCTGCCCTTACCCTTTTGGATAGTAGTGGTCGTGGGTTGGGAAGGTGCTGTTGAAGGAGCCTTGGTGAATTCCTGCAGTGCATCTTGTAGGTGGTATACGCTGCTGCTACTGTGCGTCGGTGGTGGAGGGAGTGAATGTTTGTGGATGTGGTGCCAATCAAGCGGGCTGCTTTGTCCTGTACGGTGTCAAGCTTCTTGAGTGTTGTGGGAGCTGCACTCACCCTGACAATTGGGGAGTATTCCATCACACTCCTGACTTGTGCCTTGTAGATGGTGGATAGGCTTTGGGGAGTTACTCGTTGCACGATTCCTAGCCTCTGACCTGCTCTTGTAGCCACAGTATTTATATGGCTAGCCCAGTTCAGTTTCTGGTCAATGGTAACCCCCAGGATTTGATAGTTGGGGATTCAGTGATTGTAATGTCACTGAACATCAAGGAGTGATGGTTGGATTCTCTCTTGTTGGAGGCGGTCATTGCCTGACACTTGTGTGGCATGAATGTTACTTGCCACTTGTCAGCCCAAGCCTGCATATTGCCCAGGTCTTGTTGCATTTGGACATGGACTGCTTCAGTACCTGAGGAGTCACGAATGGTGCTGAACACTGTGTAATCATCGGTGAACATCCCCACTTCTGACCTTATGTTGAAAGGAAGGTTATTGATGAAGCAGCTGAAGATGGTTGGGCCGAGGACACTACCCTGAGGAACTCATGTAATGATGTCCTGGAACTCAGATGACTGGCATCCAAGAACCACAACCTTCTTCCTTTGTGCATGATATGACTCCAACCAGAGGGGTCCTTGATGTCACACTCGGTCAACTGGGGCCTTGATGTCAAGGCCAGTCACTCTCAACTTATCTCTTGAGTTCAACTCTTTTGTCTATGTTTGAACCAAGGCTGTAATGAGGTCAGAAGCTGAGTGGCCCTGGCGGAACCCAAAATGGGCATCAGTGAGCAGGTTATTGCTAAGCAAGTGCCACTTGATAGCATTGTTGATGACCCCATCCATTATTTTACTGATGATGGAAAGTAGATTGATGGGGCTAACGTTAATTGGCTGAGTTGGATTTGTCCTGATTTTTGTGTACATACCTGGGCAATTTTCAACATAGCCGGGTAGATGCCAGTGCTGTAGCTGTACTGAAGCAGCATGTCTAGGGGCGCAGCAAGTTCTGGAGCACAAGCCTTCAGTACTATTGCCGGAATATTGTCAGGGCCCATAATCTTTGCAGTATCCAGTGCATCAGCAATTTCTTGATATCACGTGGAGTGAATTGAATTGGCTAAGACTATGATGCTGGGGACCTCCTGAGAAGGCTGAGATGGATCATCCACTTGGCACTTCTGGCTGAAGATAGTAGCAAATACTTCAGCCTTATCTTTTGCACGGCTGTGCTGGGCTCCTCCATTACTAAGGATGAAGATATTTGTGGAGCCTCCTCCTCCTATGTGTTGTTTAACGACTGGATGTGGCAGGACTGCAGAACTTAGATCTGAACTGTTGGTTGTGGGATTGCTTAGCCCTATTTATCACTTGCTGCTTATGCTGTTTGGCATGCAATTAGTCCTGTGTTATAGCTTCACCAGGTTGACACCTCATTTTTAGGTGTGCCTGGTGCTGCTCCTGGCTTGCCCTCCTGCACTCTTCATTGAACCAGGGTTGATCCCCTGGCTTGATTGTAATGGTAGAGTGGTGGATATGCCAGGCCATAAGGTTACAGATTGTGTTTGAGTACAATTCTGCTGCTGCTGATGGCCCACAGCACCACATGGATGCCAAGTCTTGAGTTGCTAGACCTGTTTGAAACCTATTCCATTTAGCATGGTGGTAGTGCCACACAACATGATGGAGGGTATCCTCAATGCGAAGGTGGGATTTCGTTTCCACAATGGCTGTGCAGTGGTCACTCCTACTGATACTGTCATGGACAGAGCATCTGCAACAGGCAGGTTGGTGAAGATGAGGTCAAGTATGTTTTTCCCCCTTGGTCCACTCACCACCTGCTGCAGACCCAGTCTAGCAGCTATATCACTTAGGACTCAGCTAGCTCGGTCAGTAGTGGTACTACTGAGCCATTCTTGGTGATTATTTTTGAAGCCCCCCCACCCCACCCCCACGCAGACTACATCCTGTGCCCTTGCCACCTTCAGTGCTTCCTCCAAGTGGTGTTAAACATGAAGGAGCACTGATTCATCAGCTGAGAGAGGGCAATACATGGTAATCAGCAGGAGGTTTCCTTGCCCATGTTTGACCTGATGCCATGAGACTTCATGGATGCCAGAGTTGATGTTGAGGACTCCCAGGGCAACTCCCTCCCAACTGTATACCACTGTGCTACCACCTCTGCTGGGCCTGTCCTGCCAGTGGGACAGGACATACCCAGGGATGGTGAGGGTAGTGTCTGGGATATTATCCATAAGGTATGATTCCATGAGGATGAATATGCCAGGCTGTTGCTTGACTAGTCTGTGAGACAGCTCTCCCAATTTTGGCACCACACCCCAAATATCCGTAAGGAGGACTGAGCTAACATTGCTGTTGTTGTTTCAGGTACCCAGGTTGATGCCAAATGGTCCATCTAGTTTGATTCCTTTTTTGTGACTTTATAGCAATTTGTTACAACTGAGTGGCTTGCTGGGCCATTTCAGAGGGCATGTAAGTGGCAAACACATTGCTGTGGGTCTGGAGTCAAGTGTAGGCCATACCAGGTAAGGATAACAGATTTCCTTTCCTAAAGGACATTACATGGTACACGCTGCTGCCACTGTTTGTCATTGGTGGAGGAGTGATTGTGGATGTGGTGCCAATCAATTGGGCTGCTTTGGTCCTGGATGGTGTCAAGCTTCTTGAATGTTGTTGGAGCTGCGCTCATCCAGGCAAGTGGGGATTATTCCATCACACTCATGACTTGAGCCTTGTAAATGGCGGACAGGCTTTGGGGAGTCAGGAGATTAGTCAGTAGGTGGTCATTACCTGACATTGTGTGGCATGAATGCCACTTGTTAACCCAGGCCTGAATATTGTCCAGGTTTTGCTGCATAATACTTTGCTGATGATCGAGAGGAAACTGATGGGGTAATAACTGCCAGATTTGATTTGCCCTGCTTTATGTGTGCAGGGCATACTTGGGCAATTTTCTGCATTGAAGGCTTGTTGGATATAATGGCTAAAAGGGCATCACCAACAGAGAGGCAGAGGCAATGCAGAATGAGAAGCAATCCAGTATCAGAATGAGAGAGTCATGGTTTAAAGATGAGGATCAGTGTCCTAAAATCAATTTGCTGGGAACATGGGGTGCTTGTGAAGTTTTGTGGGTGGCTGGGGGAAGAAGGCCAGCAAGATGTTGATGCTCAAGGTGGTTAAGGAATGGGTTGGGACTTCCCTCATGGAGGAAAGATGAACATTGTTTCAGAGGTGGATGTGGTGGAGAACCTGAGCCTAAGATCAAGCAGGCAGCAAAGCTTTCCATCCACAGACTGGGAATGAAGTAAAAATTCTTGAAAACATTTCTCCGTTATCGTGTATCACAGCAAACACCTGTGTTGATTCATATATTGAAAAGGTTTGGAGAGAAGACAGTAGACAGAGTGTAGCTTTCCTCATCTGGATTGCATATCTGGTAAGTTGAGGCTTGCTTCCCATTATTTTCTGTTTATTGTCACACACCCGCAATTTCAGGAACTCTGCAGTTCCCGATGCTCAAAAAAAATGGGTTTCACAAAAAGTAAGATCACGACAATATCTTTTACTGGTGCATATTCAGTTTGTGTTCTATTCCTGGGACTTGAACTAGGAAATTTATTTTGGTGATATGTAAAACCATTAGAATATAGAAGAATCTTAAATTATTCTTAAAATCAATCAATCAATCAATTAATAAACCATTACATAATTTTTCTTGTGCTAATGCTAAAAAAATGGAAATAATTTTAGGAAAAGCATTGTTTGCCTTTGATTATACAGGCTTCCTTCATAAAAGTGGCCATATGTAATCCTCTGTCATGTGATTTAAATGAGCTGGATTGTACGAAAGTCAACATTTTTACATTTCTCCAGGGGGATATCACTAACAGTAAATTAGAATGAATTGGTATGTTGGTGGAATGTCTGTTTTAGCAAATCTCAGAGATAGTTAACTAGTTCCCAAATAATGATTTGGAATCATTTTGAATTTTGGATTTTGAAAGAAAATTAAATAATTCAATGAGCTACTGTAATTCAATATGAAAAAAAGATACGTGATTAAATTATATGTTTGGTTTTTCAGTAGATGGACACAGCTCAGTATAGTCAACCATTTTGCATTATATTATTGTGCTAGTCAAACTCCTGTGGCACCAAGTGTAGTATTCAGGTGAATCAGGGTTAAAGGATGGGGAATAATACAGGACCAGGATGTGTAGACATAATTTTTTCTCCATTTTAAAGTCATACTTAGTTCTTATTTTTGTATTTCCATCGTAAATTCCTATGTCCACATGTATAACAGAAATTGCTTATGTAAACTTGTCATAAAATCATCTATTGGCTTTTTTCAGGTTTATTTGTTTATTCTAAGTTTCTGTAAAGTCCATTATGTTTGCATGTTACCCATCTTATAAGAAGATAAGAAATAGGAACAGGAGTAGGCCATTCAGCCCATCAAGCTTGCTCTGCCATTTAATATGATCATGGCTGATCTGGTTGCGGCCTCAACTCCACTTCCCTGCCTGTACCCGACCCACGCCCCCCGACCAACACCTGCTCCCCCACCAAACCCCTTGACTCCCTTAAAAGTCAAAAATCTGTCTAACTCAGCTTTGACTGTAGTCAAGACTCACTGCTCCCTGAGGTAAAGAATTCCAAAAATTAACAACCTTCTGAGAGAAGAATTTCCTCCTCATCCTGCCTTAAACCACTTAAACCTCTACAACTGCGCCCTCCTAGTTCTAAAATAACCCACAAAGGGAAATGCCCTCTGAGCATCTACCCCTTCAAGCCCGTTCAGAATCTTATGTGTTTCAATATCAGTTGATTAATTTTTTTGAGGAATATTATTAAAAGGCATGCCATCTGCACCTTGACCTCCCTCATGGCTGTCCTTATCTGACTTCCCAGGAAAGATGTGAGACCAGAAATAACTTTTCCTCCCTTCCTATAGTGAAACAACTAATCTATATTCTCAATGTTAACTGTAATTAGCAAATCAGTAGAATGTAAGAGTCAAAGCTAATCAACAGGGCATCATCTGCATCTCCCTCCTCTTTAAAATGTTCTTCTGATTTACGTCACTTTTCAAATCACTAGAAATTTGCACCCTTCTTCAGTCATTAGTGCCCCCCTTTGCCCTGGATTCCGATACCAGAGGAAAGAGTTTCTTTGTATCTACCCCATCAAATTCTTTTTATTGATCTGATCATTTGAATTGATCATTTTATTGATCAACATCACAGATTTTTCCCACAAGTGGATTCTGCACCCATGTAATGATCATGAATTTATCATTTATCTTAACCAATATCTGAACATATGACAACTGAACTGGGGAAATGTTAACAATCAGACAAACTTGTCATATAAACTAGCCACCATAAGGTGTCAACTTTGACTCAGTCTTTAGTATTTTCAGCTCTGATTTACCATGGCACCATGGTGAAGGACGACATTCAAGTGGAGGGGGTGAAGAAGGAGGTGGTAGTGTTGGAGACAGTATAGTCAGGAGTATAGATACTGTTCTTTGCAGCCATGACCGGGAGCTCCTAAGGTTGTGTTGCCTGCCTGGTGCCAGGGTTAAGGACATCACCTCATGGCTTGGAGAGGAACCTTGGAGCTGGAGGGGGAGGATTCAGTTTTCATGGTACATGTGGAAACCAACAACATGAGTAGAGCTAGAATTTGAGGAGATAAGGTCCAATTAAAACTCAGAACATCAAAGATAATCTCTAGATTGTTACCTGAGCCACATGTTAATTGACATAGGGTCAAGCAGATCAGAGAAACAAACAGGTGGCACAAAGAATGGTGTAAGAAGAAGGGGTTTTAATTCATGGGGCACTGGCATCAGTACTTGGGAAGAGTGAGCTATTCCGTTGGGATGCGCGACTCTTGAATTGAGCTGGGACCAGTGTTCTGGCCAATTATATAACAAAGGCTGTTGGCCAGGCTTTGCAGACAGCAACATATCACTTTCAGGGGGTGTGACAGATGCAAGCCTCTACCAGACCATTGGTAAGGCTTTCAATGTACTACAGGGCAAGAGCTCCACTGGGGAAGGGGAGGAAACTGAGGCATGGGAATGTGCTGAAGGGCAAAGGCTCCACTGGGTGGGTAAGAGTGGGGAAGGTTTCATTCAGACGCATGACTGTGGGGGTGGGCGGGCAGTGGGGAAATGTCCTCAGTGTCAAGATGGGGAGAGAGTCGTTACAGAATGACATAAGCGAGTTTGAGTCAGAGTGGAAGGGGTGATGGGTGACGAAGTGCTTCAATGTTGACCTTGCAAAGACTGTCCTAGTCCCAGTCCAGACAGGGGGAGGGCATGTCAGTGCAGTCTTAGTTGTGCCCAGGATGCTGTGCACAGATGTTGTCATTAACATCACCCACGTTAGTCCGGGGGATTTCTGGCTTCACACTGGGCCACAAATGGCATACTCAGTCAGAGGAGGTATCTTTAGCCTTTAGGTGGAGACAAGGTATTGTGGGGGCATTCGATGGTGTTGGAAGGGAGGGGTGAGGTTCACATAGGGCAAAGGCACATCTACCTCACCGTATCCTTGGGGTAACAAAGGATCCACCACAATCACAATGGGATCAAAAAATACAGGGGGAAGATTGAGAGGATCCTGGAGGGAGGGAAACCTAAACATTAAGCTCCTGCAAAGTGATGGGAGGAAGTTCCACACAAGCTATCTGGGAGGGAGACATCAGCACCACCATCTTCCAACCTGCAGCGAAGTTGCATCACAAAATTATAATGAGGGGATACTCTGCTGATGAGGGCTCTTAGGGCCAATTGGAGGCACTGGGGCAGGGTGGTGTGACTAAAGGGGCAGCCAACTGAACTGTGCATTCCCAAATGAGGAGAGATGTACAGCTGAGACACTTTAGGAGCCTTTCAATGACAATGCAGAGAATCAGGAAAGTGAAGCTATGATATGCTTTCATGTGAGACTAATCCCGCAAAGTGGCACTAATCAGTCACCTCGTTTTAACCCCTTATTCATAGCATGGAGATTCTCCAGAGCAGTAATGCACTCTAGAGCAATTGGGCACCTCGCCAAGCTTCAGATACGTGTTACAGTCATGGCACAGGCAGTTTCACAGGAGAGAAGCCTCAGGCTCCCTCAAATAATCTGGGTTCCTGATTAAACATTTTCCTTCATGTGCATTCCAAGTGTGGTATTAGAGTGCAGTGAATGAGGATCCAAGTGCCTGGGCTGAAAGCAGCACATCCAAATGCCTGGCCAAAGCAATCTCATAGCAGTTGGTATGTGAAGGTGGTGGGGTAGAGGGGAGGCACACCTTGAAATGAACCCTGCGCTGGCCTGGATTTTTGGGGGATTAGTCCCAACACTGGAACAAAGCCCTTGAACCTACATTCACTGATGAGTCATTGACAGAAATAGGAGCTTTGCAGGCTGATGTTGACTCATGTCTGTTTCTCATTGATACTGCAGAGAGGAAACCATCAGCAAGTTGGAACCTGGACTTATTGCTGCCTACATAATCGCAGACAGGCAGGAGAAAAGGAGAAGACTCTGATAGAGGTGACAGGCTTGCCAAAGGGAAGAGCTTAAACCGTGAGCAAGGGGCAGCAGGGGATGAGACTCATAACAACGTCATGCGTAGCAGCTCGCAAGACCGAGGGTATACAAAACTCACTTATCTACAGATGAGTGGGAGGCAGTGTCACCGATACCACTGCATGTGTAGGAGTCTGACTCAATTTGCCACATTCTCCAGGAACTGGTGCCACAGGGACTAGTAGGGCATCCATTGCCAGTGGCTGTAAAAGTAACTGCAGCATTGAGTGGCTCCTTCCAGCGGGGACCTGTGTGGGATTCCTCAAGTGTCCATTCACAAATACATACATGAGGTGACAGACACCCTTTTTGTCAAGGCCACAATTACATCAACTTTGTCACAGATCAAGCAAGCCAGGACATCATAGCACTGGGCTTTGCAGTGATTTCTGGATTCCCACAGGTGCAGGGTGCCATTGACTGTGGCTATAAAGCTCCTTGGCTACAGGCACTCCAACACATAAAGAGGAAAGGCTTCCACTCACTCAATGTATAGCTGGTTTGCACCAGATACCCAGGAAACATCCATGATTCATACATCTTGAGTGGATCATAGATCCTGAACATCATTGTGGGACCACACAGTACCTAGGATTGGCTTCTCGGTGAAAAGGATACCTGCAAAGGACATGGCTGATGTCACCTGCGTGGTGGCCACAGAATCCTGCAGAGAGAAGATACAACGAGGCTCATGCTGCTGCCTGAGCATTGGTGGAGCACACGATAGGTACCTTGAACATGCAATTCTGATGCCTGGGCAGATCTGGTGGAGCACTCCAGTACAGTCCCCAATGGTCTCATGGATCATTGTGGCTTGCTGCATGCTGTACAACCTGGCGCTGCAAAGGGGGAGGACATGCTAGATGCCAATATGGAGGAGCTGTACATCTCCTCTGATGAGGAGAATATTGAAGGGGATTGAGTTTGAGGGAGCTGAGGCTGCAGGGGAAGAGGCCATAGCACTGGCCAGATAAGGCACTTGTGTGCATGAGGCCCTCTAACCCACTAGATTCCACAGGAAGATGACAATTTGCACTGAGTACCTTCTTGGATATGTGCTTCCCATAATGGGCCAACATTCACATCAGCGTCACACTTCAACCATGAACTTCAATGTGAGATTGAATAGTAAAACATCATGATCACATTGTCCTGAACATTTGAAGGATGATGAACTCTCGGCAGCATGTGTCCTTGCTGAGATTAGGTGCTAACCGGAGGAAGGAGTCCAGGCATCAGAAGGTGCTGCCTCTTCAAGCGTCTCTCCAGCATCCCAGTCGCAACAGCAGCCTACAAGAACCAGGAGCTGGACCACTATCCTCAGTGGGCTTGTAGCTGTATGCCTTCAATCTGACCAAGCTCCTCAAGGAGGTCCATCTCCAGCAATAGTACAACGCATTCTGTGTAAACTTGATGGTGAAATTGATAGGTGGTGCTTGAGCCAAGGCAACCGAGGATGACTCAATCCTCTGTCACCTTCTTCTCTGTCACTTTCACTTCCGACACTCTCAGTTAGGGATGCTGGCCGACTTTTATCCTCACCTCACTATGCATGTGGAACACCTGAAGATGATGATGTTCAACCATCTGCATGCCAGACATTAAAATGCCTCCTCGTTAAGACACATATTGTGTCCTCATAGCCAGCCTCAAAATGCTTCAACATCATGAGGCCCTCAGGATGATGAGTTGTTGCTAATAAAGCGCAGACTTCAGCTTCAGTACATCCTCACTCATGCCCCATTGCTCCCCTCAGCATTGTCTAAAGCTATGATGTGCACTTCCAGAGCATGCTCAAAGGCTCTGTTGACCGCCAAAAGTCAACATTTGCAATTAGCATCACATGTCTCGGTGAGTGCTTAGGTAATGGGATTCACAGGGCTCCATCCCAACATGGTGATGAGAGCCTTGTGGCCACAATACAGACAATTAAAGATTGCGAAACGCCCAAGATTGTAGGTTCGAGCACCAGGGTTGGTGAGGGCTATATGGCTGAGGGGGGCAGAACTTTGGCACCTTGAGGTGGCCAGGTGTTCCCACTTATTGCTGGGCTTAGCAGATGTACTCTCAAAAGGTTGGAAACGTGGTTGGCAGACAAGAGCGCACACGGGCTGAGTATGGGCTCACAGCATGAAAACCTTGCCGAGAGACAGACAACACACGGAGTTGCACGGTGTATGAGTCTTCCCTATGTTTAAACTCTCCTTGTACACTACACCTTCACCTTTCAAGAATGCAGATAAGATAGGAGAACATCTCTGCCTCAACCTTACATAGCCAAGAATAAAAATGACCTGACCCTGCAAAGCATGTGAATGAGGTTCCTTCCAATTGCTCTAATTAACATTAAGGTTGAGGCATCACTGATGTTGAGAATGATCTGAAAAAGGGGCACACACTGAGGTGATACGAAAGCAAAGTATATAGACAAGAGGTCCACGACAGCGATGTCTGCGATAAGTGGGGAAAACACCATAGTATCTGATTGACAGCAACAGGTGGCATACACAGGAGGAGGTGTGAAATGGGTGCGATCCTATTTACATGTGAACATTATATACATGTTGCGAACACCCGTGCCACCATTGTGCTGCAAAATGTTATTAACTTTCCTAACCCTGCCACTACGTCTAGATGTGTCCCCAACATCCACAGTGGAGATGGAGGCAGCCTGATGACTGCTACAACCTGTTGCCTGTGATGACTTTGGCGGGAGTCCTCTGGAGGGCTGAGACCTAGAGGGCCCCGACTTGCTTTGGGTGTCTTGTTGTAGGACAGGTGGACCCTCCTCAGCCTGTGGAGCTGAAGGTGATGGAGAAGAGAGGATTGGGAGCGGCTGGACAGTCCTGGAGTCACCTGGGTGGATGGCCCCAGGGTGTCCATCTGCTGGTGCTCCTCCATATGGGTACCCGAAGGCCTCTGGATGACTCCGTGAGGAGAAGGGGCAGCTGGAAAGAGATCAAGGTGTCCCACCCACCCACCTCTCACATGACCATTGATGGATGCCACTAATGGCTAGAGCAATGGCATGCCCACCAAGGACACCTGCCAAAGTCATCACAGACAAAAGGGCATGCAAGTCAGCAGGCTGCCTCCACCTCCACTTTGGATGTCGGGGATGCACTCAGACGTAGTGGTAGGGCTCGGAAAGTGATGGAGTGCAGCTCCTGCACCAGTGCAGGACCAATGCCCTGGACCAAGGTCTCCATGGAGGCCATCTCCTGCCAGTGTTGACCTTGGTGCGTTGGCATGCTGCCACTATCACCTCAGACTGAACGTGGACAGAGCCTCCATTGTCCATTGCAATCTACGGTTTGCAGCTGACATCCTTTCCTGAAATTCCTGTGACTGTCGCTGTAGCTCCACCAACTGATTTAGGATCAAGTCCGGAGGATCGTCCTCTGACTTGGACTCAGCAGAATAATGGCCGCCAGTAGTCCTCCGAGTGCTGGCGACCTTGGATGTCTCTTCCTCTGCCTGCTTTGGACCAGATTGTGTGCTGTGCTCATCAGATTGTGACCCTGAGCCTGCTGTGTAACTAGGTTTTACTGAGGTCTTTGTGCTGATGTAGAGTGTGTGTGAGTGCTGTGATGAGTCTTCTGCTGTGTTGTCCTCAGGATCCTCATTCGAGGCATTATTGGGGTTCGAGCTCAGGGCCTGACTGGTTGAGGACGTCGGGTGCTTGGCTGACGTTCCTATGAAATAAAATAGAGATAACTAGTGCATGGAAGGCAACTCTGAAACAGGACAATGCAGTCACAGGATATTGTCTGAGGGATGAGCTGCTGCAGGATTCTCATATGCGTGTTTACCACCGACCTCACTGTAGCCGCAGGCACAGTACACGTACTCTCCGGCCAGCTCCGAGCCGGATTTCAAACAGAGAGACGACCTTGAGTTTTGTCACTCCACTCCCAGTCTGGAACTCTTCCTGCGATTGTGTGCGATTTTGTCCTGCATAAAGATAGGTGGAGAGAGTGTGAGCAAGACACAAGAGTATATAAAAAGGATGCCTGGCATTTGTAAGTGGGGAGGGGAGCCATGGACGAGCTGAGGATGTGATCTCCAGCTGAGATGAGCCCAGATGGAGATTTGAGGGTGTGTATGAGAGCGAGTGGTGATATTTCCTGAGTGGCCAGTGAGTGAGATGCCAGTGTATGTGTGATGAGTTTGTTAGTGTGTGAGTTGAGAGTGGTGAGATGGTTAACATACCCTGGTGGCACAGATGAGGTCGTTCATCTCCTTTCTGCACTGGATGCCTGACTTCTTCGGTGTAGCGTTGACACTGACCATCATTGCCACCATCTCTCAAGCTGGACTGGTGAGCTGCTGGACTTCTCGTGGCCAGAGTGAGAGTAGAGGACATTGTGGCGGGCCCTGACTGCATCAAAAAGGCATTCCAGTGAGGCATCACTGAAATTGGGGGCTGCCATCTTCTTGGTTTTCGGATCAGTCCTGGGCTGCAGACATTGAGAATGTGCATACGGCTGCACTTTAAATATGGCATCTGAAGTGAGGAAACAGTGAGTTCATGGGGGGGATGGGTGAAAGAAGCCGTCTGCCAGCAATCCAGCAAGTTTCCCATGCGTGTGTGTTTAATGAAGCGGGAAGAACATGATATGGTGCGAAAATCCGCCATTGTGGCTGGCGAGTAAAACGCCAATTTTCATGCCCATACACTAAGGGGAAAATCCCACCCTAAGAATTTTTATAACTGTAACAGAAGACAGAAGACAAAGTCCATTAAAATTAGAGGGAAGAGAAATTATCATGGGCAATAAGGAAATGGCACAGGCATTGCAGAAGTATTTTGTGTCTGTCTTTACAGTAGAATACATAGATTTCATTCCAGGAATAGACAGTAAACTAGGGGCTAAAAAGAGCGAGGAAATTATGGAAATTAATATCAATAGAGAAAAAGTATTGGAGAAATTTAAGGGATTAAAATGTGACAAATCCCCGAGGCCTGATGGCTGACACCCTAGGGTTCTAAACGAGATAGCTGCAAAGATAATGGATATGCTGGCTGTGATTTTTTAGAATTCATTGGATTTGGGAATAGTCCCATCAGATTGGAAGCTGACAAATATTGCTCCAATTTTCAGGAAAGGAAGAAGAGAGAAAACAGGGAATTATAGGCCAGTTAGCCTAACATGAGGTGTTGGGAAAATGCTGAAATTTTTAAGGAAATTTAACAATGCCTTTACAAAAAATTGTCTGATTAGAACAAGTCAACATGATTTTACAAAAGGAAAATCCTGTTTGACAAATTTATTGAAGTTTTTTGAGGATGTAACTAGTAAAGTAGGTAAAGGGGAACTAGTAGATGTAATTTCAGATTAAGTGAATGGACAACATGATGGCAGATGGATTATAATGTAGGGAAATGTGAAATTATTCACTTTGGCTAAAAGAGTAGAAGATCTGAATATTTGTACAAGGAATGCGAGAATTTAACATACAGATACAGCAAGCAATTAGGGAGGTAAATAGAATATTGGGATTGGAGTACAGGAATGGAGAAGTCTTGCTAGAGCTGTACATGGTTTTGGTGAAACCACATCTGGAGTACTGTGTGCAGTTTTGGTTTCCACATTTAAGAAATAATATACTTGCATTGGAGGTGGTACAGCGAATGTTCACTAAGTTGGTCCCTGGGTTGAGAGGGTTATCCTGTGATGAGAGGCTGAGCAAATTGTGTGTATTTACTCTGGAGTTTAGAAGAATGAGAGGTGATCTCATTGAAGTGTACAAGATTCTGAAGGGGCTTGATAGGGTAGACACTGAGAGATTGTTTCCACTGGGTTGTGGAATCTAAAACACATGGGCACAGTCTCAGGATACAGGACATTGGTTAGGACTGAGATGAGGGGAAATTACTTCACTCAATGGGTTGTGAATCTTTATAATTGTCTACCCCAGATGATTGTGGATAGACAGATTTTTGGTCTGTCAGGGAATAAAGGGATACGGGGAATGAGCAAGTAAGTGGAGTTGAAGCCTAAGATCAGCCATCATCGTACTGAATCGCGGAACAGGCTCAAAGATCCATATGATCTACTCCTGCTCCTATTTCTTGTGTTCTTGAGTTCTTACAAGGTTGCGGTTTCAAGTCCCACTCCAAATATGGAAAGCCTCTGCGCAGTACTCCCATTGGAATTACTAGTCTCTTGGATGAGACATGAAAGTGATTCCTTCTGTCCTCTTAGCTGACTGTAAAAGATTCCAAGTCACTACTTGAAAATAAGGAAGAATAGGGAAGTTGTTCTCGGTATCCTGTCCAATATTTATTCTTCAACCAACATCACTTAAAACAGATTATCTGATCACTGCTGTTTGTTGGATCTTGTGACACTGAAATTGGCTGCTGTGCTTCCTACATCACAAGAGACCACACAAGTTGAAAGGTTATGAAGCACATCCAAAGGTCAAGAAAGATGCTATATAAATGCAAGTCCTTTCTTTCTTTAAATTCACATGTGCCTGGCCCAGGTCTCTGCTCTTCTGAAAGGTGGATTAATGCATCCATTAAGGAGATGAAGCCGGCTGTAAATCTGCAAACTATTTTGGAATTGTCATTTGAACAGAGAACAGGTGTAGAACATAGCTCTTCTCCAGCTGTTAATGCATCATAAACAGGGAAATCTATCCATTTCCCTTACCAGATCTTACATTGCACTTAATCACAGATCTGTTACCTGGGATTTTCATTTGATAGCTAGAAAAGAAGTTAGTAGCAAATTTCTAAGCCCCTTTATGTCTAGAGGTTGGCCAGCAAGCTTGCAATGAATGTTCTGATGAAGAGTCATACGGACTCGAAATGTTAACTCTGTCTGCCTCTCCACAGATGCTGTCAGACCTGCTGAATTTTTCCAACTATTTTTGTTCTTGTTTCAGATTTCCAGCATCCGCAGTATTTTGCTTTTAATTTAGGCTTCCAATCTAACTAGCTGTAGCTTTTCAGGTATTGTGGCCCAATCAAACAGTCATACATATATTAACACATATCACAGACTTTGATTGAGCTAACAACGTATGTGCCCTTTCAAGCTGATAAAGATAACAGGTTCAAGGGCTGGCACATTGTATTCAAGAGTTCCCATTAAGATTGGTGTTAACTGGCCTACTAATCTCCCAATATAGCGGGCAGGAAAAGTGCTTACATTTCCAGTAATAAGTGCAGAACAGCCATAATGGTGAAGGGAAAAAAATTAGACATCCACTGTCCGCACCTACTGTCCACACCTATACACCTGTTTGAAGCCCCCATATTGATTAGTTCATCCTGAGGCAGCCTCTGTCAGCACCAGCTGTATTCAGTAATCCCCTAGCATGGGGCTACTTGCATGGACAGGGACTCTCTTTAGTTCTGAAGAACTCAAACGGACTTGAAACGTTAACTCTGTCTTCCTCTCCATAGATGCTGTCAGACCTGCTGAGTTTTTCCAGCAATTTTTGTTTTTGTTTTGGTTAAATGGGAGCTGGTTTGAGTAAGGACATGGGCAGTAGAGTTTGGGTGACCTCAATTTTAGGGAGCATACAATGTGGGACGTCAGCCAAGGATGCATTAGAATAATCAAATCTAGGCTTAACAGAGGCATGGATGAGGGCTTCAGCAGCAGAAAAGCTGAGATAGAGGTGGAATGGGAAAATGTTATGGCAGTGGGTGTAGGTGGTTTGAGTAATGGCATGGATATGTGGTCAGAGCACGGCTCAGTATCAAATATGCCAGCAAAGTGGTGAACTGTCTGTTTCGCCCTCAGACAGTTGCAAGGGGGAGTGACCTGTGAGAACAGACCCTGGCAGTCAGTGTTTGGAGGGGAATTCCCTCACATTGCGAGGGATAGGCTCCAGATTCCTTTCAACAAAGATCATGAAGATGTTGGGGCTGGTAATTGTACAAAGATAGTGTGGAATCTGGGTCTGGTATTCCTTGAAGCTTGTGGGATTGCCAGAGCTGGTGACTCCCTGAAGATTATGAGGATGCTAATGCCCAGGATTCTTCAAAGTCTGTAAGGATGCTAGGGCTGGAGGTTCCCTGAAGCTCATGGGGTGCCAGAATTGGGGAGGCACGGTCCAGCTTTTAGCCTCTTTTAGCTTCCATCTGCTTTTAGTGAGTGCCTCAGCAAGGGCCTAAATTGCCTTGGTGAAATTTACATGTTTAAGGTTTAACTACTCGTTTAACTCTTTGCTGCTGTTGAGAAGTGAGTTGGGGCTGGGGGGAGCTGTTGAAATCAAGGCTAATGTTTCATATTGGGGACAGGTCTTCAGGGAGGTGAGACATAGACCTGTGAACTTAATAACAAGTGTAGGAATGTTGAGCTGCTTATTGTTGACTAGGCTAGATTCATGTCAAGAACATAAGTGCTGATTAACCTGACACAAGGGGGCACTTGATCGCATAACCCATTCACAAAGTGTGCTAGGATTTTTGTTTTGTAATCATCTATCACCTATCCTGTAGTAGAATGGTCTAGAATGAAGGCTGTAAGTTTTTTTTTTCAAAATCAATGTATAGCATGGATACTTGGGCTATATCTGAGGTAAATGATGTAAAAGGCTAAATACAAGTGATCATTTATTTCCCTTTATTAAGCAGCCATCTGTTTATTTGCCATTCCAGACTTAGGTTTGCCCTACTCCTCACACCCTTTCAAGGGTACCAGTCTGATTTTGTTTTTACTCTCTGGGTTTACGTGTTTGTTTAGATGTGTTTTGATCTAAACCTGACCTGAACTCTTCCATTTTTCATAGAATCACAGAGTGATGCAACACAGAAAGTGGCCATTCATCCCATTGTGGCTTTGTCAGGTCTTTGAAATAGCTCCAATTAGTCCCTCCTCCCCAGCTTTTCTCCCAGAGCTCTGCAAATATTTCTCTTTCAATGTATACCCAATTCCCCTTTGAACCTGCTACCACAGCCCTTTCAGGAAGCATTTCTTATTCTTTCACAAGGCATGGGCGTCATTGGCTAGGCCAGCATTTTATTGTCCATCCCTAACTGCCCTTGAGAAGGCGGTGGTGAGCCGCCTTCTTGAACCACTGCAGTCCATGTGGTGTAGGTACACCCACAGTGCTGTTAAGAAAGGAGTTCCAGGATTTTGACCCAACGACAGTGAAGGAACGGCGATATATTTCCAAGTCAGGGTAGTATTAGCTTGGAGTGGAACATGCAGGCGGCGGTGTTCCCATGCCTCTACTGCCCTTGTCCTTCTAGGTAGTAGAAGTCACGAATCTGGAAGGTACTATCAAAGGAGCTTTGGTGAATTGCTGCAATGCATTTTGTGGATGGTACACACTGGTGCCACTGTGTGTCAGTGGTGGAGGGAGTGGATGCTAGATGTGGTGAATGACGGCGCCAATCTAGCAGGCTGCTTTGTTCTTGATGGTATTGAGCTTTAAGAGTGTTGTTGGAGTTGTACTCATCCAGGCAAGTGGAGAGTATTCCACCAGACTCCTGACTTGTGCCTTGTGGACAGTATTTATATGGCTAGTCCAGTTCAGTTTATGGTCTATGATAACCCCAGGATATAGATAGTGGAGATTCAGTGATGGTAATGCCATTGAATATTAAGGGTGATGGTTATATTTGCACTTGTTGGAGATGGTCATTACCTGACACTTGTGTGCCGTTGCTGTTACTTGCCAGTTGTCAGCCCAAGCCTGGATATTGTCCAAGTCTTGCAACATTTGGACATGGACTGCTTCAGTATCTGAGGAGTCGTGAATGGTGCTGAACATTGTGCAATCATCAGCAAACTTCTGATCTTATAATAGAAGGAAGGTAATTGAAGAAGCAGTTGAAATGGCTGGGTCCAGGACACTACCCTGAGGAACTCCTGCAGTGATGTCCTGGAACTTAGATGACTGGCCTCCAACGACCATAACCATCTTTCTTTGTGCTAAGTGTGACTCCAACCAGTGGAGAGTTTTCCCCCGATTCCCATTGACTGCAGTTTTGCTAGGGCTCTTGAATGCCACACATGCGACCTTGATGTCAAGGGCAGTCACTCTCAGCTCAGCTCTGGAGTTCAGCTCTTTTTTCCAAGGCTGAACCAAGGCTGTAATGGGGTCAGGACTGAGTGCCCTAGCAGAACCCAAACTGGGCATCAGTGAGCAAGTTATTGCTAAGCAAATGCCGCTTGATAGCACTGTTGATGACCCCTTCCATTACTTTACCGATGATTGAGAGTAGGCTGATGGGATGGTAATTGTCTGTGTTGGATGTTTCCTGCTTTTTTGTACAGGACACACCTGGGCAATTTTCCACATAGTCTGGCAGATGTGAGTGTTGTAGCTGTACTGGAACAGGCTGGCTAGGGGTGTGGCAATTTCTGGAGCACAAGTCTTCAATACTATTGCCAGGAAATTGTCAGGGCCCATCAAGTGCCTTCAACCATTTCTTGATATTACGTGGAGTGAATGAAATTGGTTGAAGACTGGCATCTGCGATGCTCTGGACCTTCAGAGGAGGCCAAGATGGATCATCCACTCGGCACTTCTGATTGAAGATTGTTGCGAATGCTTCAGTCTTATCTTTTGCATTGATGTGCTGGAGTCCTCAATCACTGAGGATGGGGAAATTTGTGGAGCCTCCTCTTCCAGTTAGTTGTTTAATTGTCTACCACCATTCATGACTGGATGTGGCAGGACTGTAGATCTGTTCCGTTGATTGTGGAATCACTTAGCTCTGCCTGTCACTTGCTGCTTCTGCTGTTTGGCACACAATTAGTCCTGTGTTGTAGCTTCACCAGGTTGACCTCAATTTTAGGTATGCCTGGTGCTGCTCCTGACATGCCCTCCTGCACTCTTCATTAAACCAGGGTTGATCCCCTGGCTAGGTGGTAATGATAAAGTGGTGGATATGCCAGGCCATGAGGCTACAGATTGTGGGAGAGTAAAATTTTGCTTTGCTGATGGCTCACAGCGCCTCATGGATGCCCAATCTTGAGTTGCTCGATCTGTTCAAAATCTATCCCATTTAGCATGGCGGTAGTGCCACACAACATGTTGGAGGGTAATAAAACATGAAATAATGGAAAAAATCAGCAGGCCTGGCAGCATCTGTGAAGAGAGAAACAGAGTTAATGGGCAGAGTTTTGACCTTGATGGGCGGGCGGGCCCGACCGACTTGGTGGTGGGCAGGCAGCTGATCGCCGCCCGAAACGGGCCCTGCCGCCATTTTAAGTGGGCGGGCCAATTAAGGCCCGCCCAGTGTGTCGCCTGACAGGAAGCACCATGTGCTTCCTGTGCGGGCGGAGGGGGGGATCCCCAACTGCCAGAGTGCGTTCTTTCACGCATGCGCACGAAAGAGCGCATATCTCCCTGAGGCAAAGCGCTGCCTCAGGAAGATCGCTGAAACTCTGTGAAAGTCTAAAAATAGAAAAACTAAGAAATCATTACCATGTCCCCCTCATGTGAAAATGTCACATGAGATGGGACATGTTAGCGAAGAACACAAACACTTTATTAAATGTTTTTAAACCCGATATCAAACTTCATCCCGCCACTGGATGAGGTTTGTAAAAAAAATCACTTACCTGCCTGCCAATTGGGCCCATGCGCTGACCTGAAGTTCTCAAGGGCCCCTCAAAATCCTGGTCGATTGGAGAGTTAATGGCCTTCACGAGGCCTTTAATTAATGGTGGGCCTGCGTCCTGCTGCATAGCATGCCCAACCGAAATATTGCGATGCTGCGTGCTGACATCGGAATGCTTGTGCGACATCAGCGTGTGACATTTTAAGCACTGGTGTGCGGACTCCACCACCTGCACGCCAGCCAGAAGATTCTGCCCAATGTTTCGAGTCCCTATTACTCTTCTTCATAGGGCATCCTCAATGTGAAGGCAGGACTTCATCTCCACAAAGACTGTGCGTTGGTCACTCCTGTCATGGACAGATGCATCTGCAGGCCCAGTCTAGCAGCCATGTTCTTGGTAAGTAGAACCTGGTGAGTATTTCTTCAATCCTTAATAATCTCTAAACCAGAGGAATTAAAAGTAAGGTGAGTAATTTAAAGTTAAGTCATAGTACTGCAGCTCGGCCAAGTGGAATGCTCCTCCCGCGAGTTGTGAGAAGTCAGGGACACTTCCAGTGTCCAGAGTGACCAAGTGTGCAGGAAGTGTCTCCAGCTGCAGCTACTTGAAATCAATGTTTCAGAGCTGGAGATGCAGCTGAAGTCACTGTGGAGCCTCCGCAGGGGTGAGGTCTTTGTGGATAGCACATACAGTGAGCTGGTCACACCACAGGTAAAGAGTGCACAGACAGAAACGGAAAGGGTGATGGCCAGGCAGAGTAAAAGCACAAGGCAGGTAGTGCATAAATCCCCTGGGTCCATCTCCCTTTCTAATAGATTTTCCATTTTGGATAATACTGGGGGAGATGGTTTCTCAGGGGAATGCTGCAACAGCCAAATCCGTGGCACCACAAGTGGCCCAGCTGCACGGTGGGGAGGATAAAGAGTGGGAGAACAATACTGATAAGGTATTCTATTGTAAAGGGATAGACTTTTCTGCGGCCTCAGGTGTGACACCAGGATAGTATGTTGCTTCCCTAGTGCCAGGTTCAAGAAATGTCATTGAGCAGCTGCAGCACATTCTGAAGAGGCAGGGTGAACAGCTAGAGCTTGTGGTCCATATCAGTACCAACAACATAGGTAAAAAGAGAGATGAGGACATGCAAGCACAATATAGGGAACTAGGAAATAAATTAAAAGCAGCTCTGCAAAAGGCAATAATTTCAGAATTATTCCCAGTGCCACATGCTAGCGAAATCATGAATAGGAGAATAGACCAGGTGACTGTGTGGCTTGAGAGATAGTGTAGGAGGGAGGGATTTAGATTCCTGAGGCATTGGAACCGAGTCTGGGGAAGATGGAACCTGTATCTGGAATGGGACCTGAGAAATAAGAGTACTTGTCTGAAATGCTTTTCTCCTCCTGGACCATAACACAATAGAATTCTTCATGAAGATGGAAATAAAGTAGTCTGATCTGAAACGAGGGTCCTAAAACTAAACAAAGGAACCTGCGAAGGTATGAGACATGAGTTGGCTAAGATAGATTGGGGAATTTCATTAAAAGGTATGATGGTGGATAGGCAATGGTTAATATTTAAAGAACGAATGTGTGCATTGCAAAAGTTATACATTCCTTCCTGGTGAAGAAACACAACAGGAAAAACAACCCAACCATGAATAACAAAAAAAATTAAAGATAGTATTAGATTCAAAGAGGAGTCATATAAAGTTGCTAGAAAAAGTAGCAAGCCTGAGGATTGGGAGCAGATTAGAATTCAGCAAAGCTGGACCAAGAGATTGATTAAGAGGGAAAAAAAGGAGTTTGAGAGTAAACTTGCAAGGAATATAAAGGAGGACTGTAAAAACTTCTGTAACCATGTAAAAAGAAAAGATTAGTGAAGACAAATGTAGGTCCCTTACAATCCAAAACAGGAGAATTTATAATAGAGAACAAGGAAATGCCAGAGCAATTAAACAACCACTATAGTTCTGTCTCCACAGAGGGAGACACAAATTACTTCCCAGAAATACTAGGGAACCAAGGGTCTAGTGAAAAGGCGGAATTGAAGGAAATTAGTATTATTAACAATAGTGCTGGAGAAATGAATAGGCCTATTAATGGGACCGTAAATCCCCAGGGCCTGATAATCTATAGCTCAGGGTACCAAAGAAGGTGGCCATGGAAATAGTGGATGTATTGGTTGTCATCTTCCAAAATTCCATCGTTTCTGGAACAGTCCCAGCAGATTGGAGGGAGGCAAATGTAACCCCATTATTTAAAAAAAGAAGGGAGGGTGAAAACAGGGAATTACAGACTGGTTAGCCTAACATCAATAGTAGGAAAATGCAAGAGTCTATTGTAAAGGATGTGATAACAGGGCACTTAGAAAATATCAGTGGGATTAGACAAAGTCAACAAGGATTTATGAAAGGGAAATCATGTTTGACAAACCTACCGGAGTTTTTTTGAGGACATAACTAGCAGATTAGGTAAGGGAGAACCAATGGATGTGGTGTATTTAGATTTTCAGGAAGCTTTTGATAAAATCCCACGTAAGAGGTTAGTGTGTAAAATTCAAGTACATGGGATTGGGGGTAATGTACTGGCATGGATTGAGATAGACAAGAAACAGAGAGTAGGAATAAATGAGTCTTTTTTGGAGTGGCAGGCAGTGACTAGTTGGGTACCGCAGGGATCAGTGCTATTCACAATATATATCAATGATTTGGATGAGGGAGCAAAATGCAATAATTCCAAGTTTGCTGATGACATGAAACTTGGTAGGAATGTGAGCAGTGAGGAGAGTGCTAAGAGGCTTCAAGGCAATTTAGACAGTTTGAATTGGTGGACAAATACATGGCAGATGCAGGGTAATGTAGATAAATGTGAAGTAGGCAGAGTATTATTTAAATGGTGCCAGATTAGGAAATGTTGACGTACAAAGGGACCTGGGTGTCCTTGTATACCAATCACTTGGTGGTTGGCTTCCTGACTGCTCCTGCCTGCCCCCACCCGATGAGGGGAACATTCTGCCCCAAGTCATTGAATATATTTAAGAAGGTAATAGATAGATTTCTGGACTCTAAAGGCATCAAGGGGCATGAGGAGAGCACAGGAGTCTGGCATTGAGATAGAGGATCAGCCATGCTCATATTCAATGGCAGAGTAGGCTTGAAGGGCTAAATGACTTACTCCTGCTCCTATTTTCTATGCTTCTATGACTTGGCTGAGTTGGCCAAGTGGTGGGACTCAAACCCGGGTCCCCAGAGCATTATCCTGAGTCTCTGAATTGTCAGTCCAGTGATAATACCACTGCGCCATCACCTTCCCCCTTCAACTATTCTTCTCGGGAAAGTGAAGGCTGTGAGCAGATTTGAAGGAGGTATTCAAAATGATGTTGGGGACTGGACAGAGTAGTCAGAGAGAAACTGTTCCCATTGGTGAAAGGATCGAGAACGCAGCAAGCAGAGATTTAAGGTAATTGGCAAAAGAAGTAATGGTGAATTGAGAAAATACTTTTTTATGCAGTAAGTGGTTAGGATCAGGAATGCATTGCCTGAGTGTGTGTTGGAGGCAGGTTCAATCACAGCATTCAAAAGGGAATTATTATCTGATGAGGAAAAAATTGCAGGGTCTTGCAAATGGCCGTAATGGACACAATGGGTTAAATGGCCATGCAGCTGCCATTGTATGATTCCATGATAGCGGGGAAGTGTAAATCAAAAGCAAAAAACCCCAACGCAGTAAAAATAGCCTTAAGTGTTGAAATCACCTCCATAGTAATGAAAGCAGAAAATGCCTGTGAGCAGAAGTCTTTCATTTAGGCAAGGAAACAGCTATCAGATCACAGTAATTAAAGCCTTTCTTGCCTGTCATTTGCTCAGCCCTGTTAATTCCCATTGCCCTATCACCTTGTTTTACTTGGCGGGTTCCAGAAAGTCCAGGAAACCCATGTGCACAGAGTTAAAGTCAGTAGCTAATAACCATTTAACACATTTAAATGATAGACCTGCTTACCCCATGAGGGTTTCCAATGTATTGAAGAATGTGCTCAGGTTAAGGGCAGTTAGCAGCTTTCTGCCGATTTCCTGACAAGTGGGCAGTTTTAGCTGTTGTTACCTCCCACCCACACACAAATTCACCCATCTTAACAGGTTAAAACTTCACCCTATGTCTGCAGAAAAATCCTACTCGCCATTGCCTGGCCTGTTACCCTCTTGCCAATCATTGTGATCATCCTTATTATGGGTGAATTGTTAGCTCACCCCACCCCAGACATGGGTTCTAATTAGCTGCACACCCCACAACCCCAACATTGGGCTTGTTTCATTCATTGCCTGCCTAATGAACAGAGCCACATGTAAGTAAAGGTTTACAGCACAAACCATCCCTAAGGTTTTGAGTTGCATTTTTCTCCCTAGACACATGATTTTTCCCTAAACTGCTTTTCTCCCATCTTAGACAAATTGATTTATTTAATTATATAACTGAGACAAACCAAATTTTATTTCATTTATCTGAAGTGGATAAAAATTATTCTTGAGGAACCAGTTATGAAACAATCAATTCACAGTCTCTGAGCAGATCTTTCATACACTTTCCAGATTGTTTCTCTGACTAGGTGCACCAAATCCCTTACTCCAGCAACAGTGTGAACTCTGATTTGCCATGAGAAATGTCATAAGAGGAATGTCATGAGAGATACGCAGGATTTATACAGATCACTTTCTAAACTATTTTTATTTTAGACCTACATGTCACAGCTTGAGAGACAATTAGGTCAAATAAGTAACATTACTGCAAACAGACATTTTTCTCAATGTTTATTTTCACATTACACAATGCAGCAGCATGACAGAGGAAATGCATACAGCTGTCCAATTTTATTACAAAGTAAAATGTAAAACAAAATTGATATTACACAATTGTGGCACACAAAATGAAAACACATTAAACATAAATGAACTTCTGGGTTTAATTTGTACACTGCATTTCTACCCAGTGTAATGTTGAGTAGCCATTGAGCACAACAATCAGGTATACACTGCCAAGGAATATATTTCTCACAGGCTTACAATTCACTTTGCAGAGACTATTCGCAAGTGTTCTGGGAGAATTACAAAAAGCTAACATTGCATATCAGGCTGCTGATTTAGGTATGCCCAAGAGAGACAAAAAGCGCAAACATTAAGTCACTGTATCCAGAAGTGCATTACAGAAGTCCCTCAGTATTTCAAGCACACATACCATACAGGGAATGATGTATTAATATGACATTTGGTTACTTCAGGCACCTGCTCTTTCAGTTGCCCTCATCAGCATTCCTTTTATGCAAGATGCTGAAGCCACAAATACTGCTGTTTCAATATTGGATGAATGATTAGTATATTTCTGCAAGATTCTAAAATATTCCCTTTGCACTCCTTGAACATGAAGCAATTGTGTGCCTAATAACAGGTTCTGCTGATAAAATTAATTCAATAGATGTTGAATGTTGAACAGAAAATAATATCTAACTACATGATGAGAACATTGTGATGTTATCAAAATGCAGAATATATCCAGCATAGAATATTCGTTTAATTATATAAAAATAGTTTATTACGTATAAACCTAGCAAATAAATTGCTAAATGCTGCACCCTTAACATACATGGGTCGTATGAACAGATTGCTGCATAAGTAAAAACTGAAGTTGCTACCACCCAAAGTTAACATCAGGCTTCCTTGTACAGTGGAATAATATTCTTACATTTTGTTGCTGAATAGATTGCCACCTTGCACTGCTCCATAATTTTCAATTAAAATTCAAATTGCAGTCCTATTCTCAATAAGGTGCAGCCTGAATTGCTTTCCCTGAAGGATGGATTTGTATAATTGGATTCCATTCATTTACAGGCCCATCAGTAAATCTCATGCTCATATAAAACATTCCTTTGTGTTGTTTTGAATGCATTTATCAGACATCTGATTGGCATTTGCTATTTTTGCACACTTACTGCCCACATGGTAGATAGACAGCGAGCCATTTATCAAACAGCAGATCTTCTGGTGACTTTGGAATTAATTCATAAAGTTAATAATTTAAACCATACAGTCATATAAAAGCTATTCCAGTACAATATTTGCACATCAACATCTCACATTTTGAAACATTCCACTGCCTGCACTTTCTGGAGTGATAACATTATGCAATGCCCACACATATATTTTACCCACACCCCATAGAACTAAAATATATTAACATATTAAGTAGCAAAACTGTTACTTCTGTAGTAACACTAATGTACCCCTACTATGGCCATCTGTTCAGAGAAGTAAATGACCACCTATTACTGCATCTCAAAATAGACGCAGCAGAGCAACCATTAATCTGTCCATCCAAAAACAATTATCAAACACATCAGAGGGAGCAGAGACTACCAACAGTTACTAAGATCAGGGATGTCTCACTAGATACCAATGCATCCACCAATATGTGAGAAAAAACCCTTTCTTCAGCCCACTTTTCCATTTAGGAGAAGCAATGTGCTATTGAGGTTTAGTTTACAACCTATTATCCAAATGGTTTCAATGCATAGAGTCATAGAGCCATTAAGAAACAGGTAGTTTGGCCCCCTGAGTCCATGTTGGCTCTTTGTAGAGGAATCCAGTCAATTCCATTCCCCTGCTCTATCCCGTATTCTCTCAAGTGCCTATCAAATTTTCTTTTGAAATTATGGATAGTCTCCGCTTCCACCACCCTCATGTGAGTTCCAGGTCATTTATACTCATGGCTTAATAAAGTTCTTCTTCATATCTCCCCAGTATCTCTTGCCCAATGTTTTAAATTTGTGTCCCCTTGTCCTTGTGCCCTCAGCTAATGGGTAAAGCTTTTCTTTGCCTACCTTGTCGAGGCCTGTCATAATCTCACACACCTCCATCAGGTCTCACATTAACCCACTCTGCTCCAAGGAGAACAACTGCAGCTTCTCCAAATATTTTACAAAGGTTCAGCATACCTTCCATGCTTTTGTACTTAATACCTTTATTTATGGAGCCCAATATCCCCTATGTTTTGCCAACCAATCCCTCAATATGTCCTGCTACCTTCAAAGATGTATTCACATTAATCCCCAGGGCCTGCACACTCATTAGAAATGTGCAATTAAGTATATATTTCCCTGTCCTATTCCTTTTCCTAAAATACATCATCTCACACTTCTTTTGTATTAAATTCCATCTGAAACTTGTCTGCCCATTTTGCTAGCCCATCTGTGGCCAGGATCTTTAGGATGGCAGGGTTTCCCACGCTACCATCCAAAGATTCAGTGGAGAATGCATTGTTGCCGATGCTGGCTGCCCTAAGGCCATTTAATGCTGCAAAGGGGTGTTAAATGGCTGGGGGTTGGACTTCTGCCCCTCATTCAGGAGGAAGTCCCAACTCCGAGATCTGCTGGCCAATCTGACTGGCTGACAGCTCTTTTATAACAGCAGCACCAAAATTTGCACTGGACATGGACTGGGACTGCAAGCAGTCCCTGGAGTCTAAGATTCAGGAGTCCTAGATCAGGTAAGTCTGGGGGTCTTGGAGGGGGAGGGGTTATGAGACTCAGGGGTGGGGGGATAGGGTGGGTGGGGAGGCTAGAGGGGAGGGAATGCCCACAGGAGTGTGGCGTGGGGGGAGGCAAATTTTTTGGGGTTGTGGGGGACAGGGAGGTGGCAGCCAATGTTAAAAAGAGACTGTTGATGGCGCTGACCCCCTTCCCGCCCAAGGCCTGAGCAGGGTAACTTTCCGGGCTTCCCCACTGCCCCGAATTCTCCTAGGAAGGTCGACCATGAGCCTTTCCACCCAGAGAGGCCTTCTTTCCACCGAACCAACATGCCCTTCCAATATCCAAGGTCACCAACGGGGAGAGGAGAAGATTTCACCCTATGGATATTCCCTCTCCCTAATAAGCCCCAATCTGCCACTTACCACTCAATATTTACAAACCAGTAAAAGATTTTTGGGTCATCTTTTATGTTAACTACCATTCTATTCTCATAATCCCTGTTTGCCAGTCTTATTTTTCTCTTCACTTCCCCTCCCAATTATTTGGACTAGGTCTTGCTTGAAGAATTCACATGACATGCAGCATACATTTTTTTACTTCATCATATTCTGCAGCACCCTTAGTGTCCAAGGAGCCCTGGTACTGGTTCTTCTCCCTTTTCCTTTTGTTGGAATGTACTTAGCCTGTACCTGAAACATTGCTTCCTTAAAGATCATCTATTGTTCTGTTACATATTGTGCATCAGAATTAGAGAATGGTTACAGTTCAGAAGGAGGCCATTCAAACCATCTTTCCCATTGGTGCCTTGGCCTTGACTACACTCCTTCGAGGTATCATTACACCCAGCAGTTTCCAAAGCTGAATACTGGTTTGAGAGTAGCAAACACCCCAAAGACTCCTGGATTTCCTGTCTCTTTCTACTCATCTGGCTGGCTTTGCATCTACAGTCTTGAATTCTCACTGCCTGTGGGGTGGTCACCTCCTGGAATTTATGATCCAGGAACCACTCATCCACCCTGATGTGCCAAAGTGACTCCAACTGCCACTCAAGCTCAGAAGTCCTGAGCACACATTCAAGCAGCTGGAGACACTTCCTACAAATATGGTCCCCAAGACACATGATGTGTCCCTAAGTTCCCCATAGTGCAAGAGTTTCAAGCAACAGGTTCCCAGCTGTCCATACATGATCTAAAAAAAGGACTCTAATCCCTCTGTTAGAGAGTAGTTTGCACTACTAATTTTAATTAATGCTTCTAGACTTCAGCTCTCAGATTTCACTTTCTCCCATTCCTCTCTCAGATTGTTCCTGTTTTAAAAAAAAAATTAGAACAGTACCATTTCCCACACCCAGCAAATTCCATAAACCTGGTACTCTGTTGAATGAATAGAACTGGACTCCATGCCATGACTCCATGGCTCTATGCCAGTTTGCTTCCACTACACATAACAATTGTGGAGTTTTACAAAGATAATTTCTTCTCAATGCAGTCTCCAAATTGTGTGACTTTTACAATTCCTTTAAATTTGAGGTTTCACAAGGAACATTTCTTCCTCAATCCAGTCCCCAAATTGTACAATTTTAAAAATTACTCTAAACTTGATTCCATTGGGATCCCCAAATTACATTTAAAAGGTTTAGCCATCCTGTCCCATAGATTGACCACTAAAACATATAAACAAAAGACGCTAAGCACATAACAAAGTGAAATCCTGTCTAATTGCTTGTCTGTGTTCAGCTTCTATAACTTTCTAGTATTGCATATGAAGAGTTAAACAACAAAATGATGACAGAAAACAAAGAAAGGTCTTGTGAAGGCCCCCCTCTGGTACCACAGGTTAATCATTTCATTAGTTTAAAGGACAGCAGTTAGTGGAAGCAACAGACAAACAATGGAAACAAATCACTTGGACATCACAAAAGTGGTACACATTAATCAATGGTTAACAGTAAGCTCTGATTGTTCTGAAACATATTGTACAATGTAATCATTTGCATCTATTATATAGAGCAGTGTAGTTAGGTACCATAACATACAGTAGTTAACATTGACAATTTACACAAACAGTACACCACATACATTATCAAACAAATGACAGACCGAGACTAACTATGGTGAGCTGCTTCTCCCAAAGTACTACTTGGATAAATACTAAATGAACATGAAAGCTCTGGCTTTATTGAGGCACAAACTGGAAGAGGAACAGGCTTTTTTCTGCTTGTTTGGGCAACTCCATTTGTTCAAAGGAATGTATGAAATAAGAAGATTGCTTTGTCCAAGGACCAAAAAATGCTTGTTCCAAATGATTACAGATCTAGGAAATGTACTGCTATATTTTAACACTTGCCCAGTGAGGAAGATTCAAAGAAAAAATGTCAAGAAAAATCTTGGAAAGAACTTTTTATAATGATTATAAAAGGAAATTTTGTCATCGTGAAAAAAAACCTACATAACAGAGGGAGAAATCAGACGAGTGAGTATTCGCTTCAATTTACTCAGTCTGCCCTTGTCACATTTACCTAGTCTGTGTGATGTGATTATAATGTTGACTGCAATATCAATTGTCATTATTTGAGTGATGAAATTTTAGTGTGAGAACATATATAGAGGAATGTTGCATGGAATGGGATGTTCGATCTTCTGTCCAATTAAATTAATGAGTGGAAAATCTGGCATATAGGAACATTAAGAATTGCAATAGCCCATTTAGTCCCCGTTCCACAATTCAATTAGCTCACGGTTAATCGATATCTCATCTCATTTACCTGCTTTTTCTCCATGTCCCTTGATATCCTTCACTAAGAAAGTCTGTCAATCTCAGTCTTGAAAGCTCCAACTGTCCCCACATCCATAGATTTTCAGGATAGAATTCCAAATTTCTACCCTTTGTGTGAAAACAGTGCTTCCTGATTTCACTCCTGAATGGCCTAGCCCTAATTTTAGGATCATGAGCTGGATTTTGCTACTGAGGTAAAAATCTTGCTGGACCCACCTTGGTAAAAAGTACCCCAAAATGCTCTGATAGTGGGATAAAGTCTAGCCTGCCAACCCCAGAAACAGAGCATAGGCGGCCACAGGGGCCTGTTTAGACCTGAGCTGAGTTCCAATTGTGCTGTTGAGTTAGAGTTTCCCACCTACATGAATTTTGTCCAACCCCCTTTCTCCTTGGGTCAGTCAGAAATAGGGACAGAACTTCCACATCCAGGTGCTGTTCATCATTTTTAAAGGCCTGCTGAATCTTCCTGACATTGCAAAAATCCAGCCCTATGTCTCCTGGCTCTTGCTCCCCCAACAGAGGAAATAATTTCTCCAATTTATCTTATCAAACACTTTAAATACCTTTATTGGATCATCCCTCAACCTTCTATATGCAAAGGAATGCTTGAAAACATATGCAATCTGTCCTCTTAATTTAACCCTTTTATAACATGCAAAGGTGATGGGCAAGAAAAGCCCAGTTGGTCCATCAAGCTTTCCCCAGGCCATGATGGCTGGAGTGTCATGCCTAGACATTTCCTGACACTTCCCCTCACATCTGGTATAATTCTGGCTAATCCATGTTGTACCCCTTTGAATGCCAATGTATCCAATATATCCTTCCTGAGATACGGCCAGAAGTGAATGAAGTAGCTAAGATGGAATCTAATAAGCAAGGCTCTAAACAATAGCCTCCTTGAGATAAATTCCAATAGTCCAGAAACCTCTTTGCTTTTTGTACCTCTGCTAGTTTTTCATGACTTTTGTCCTTGGACTGCAAAATCTTATTGCTCTGTCACAGTTTGCTTGTTATAAATGTGGTAACATTTATCTGTCTTCGGACCAAAGCGAATAACCTCAAAGCATGTCCTTCCCCACCCACGTTTCTTTTTACGTACAGTGCATAGGCCCAGGTACAATAAAAAGAGATCTTCCCCATATTTTATGCAATGATCTTTGGCTGTGTGTCAGCAGTACCACAAAATATCCTTTAGTAAGCCATTCAGAGGTGGTAAAGCTTCCAAATCAACTGCTAAATCAATGTTAAAAACGTGTTGCACTTGCAGTGAATCATCTTTTCATGCTGGAAACTTCAAACTTTCTCCACACTCAACCATTTTCAAAGATAATCCTGCCCCCCCACCTCACAACTAACTTTATCTCTGGTAACAAAGGTCCTATAGCTGAGAAAACTCAGTTACATCATGAGATTCGTTCATCATCCCAAAGCAAGCACCATTCAGGACTAATCAATCTAGAACTACACTCCTTATTGATTAATGAGAATGCCCCAAACTATTTTTAAAAACAAGACTTTTTCTAATCACTCCTTATGAAAAATTTATTGAAGTCATTTTTCAACTTCCTTCTCACAGTGAGGAGTTTATGCTTCGAAATTCAGATACACGATCATTAATTTACATTTCAGATGTGATTTTCTTACCAGTGAGGCTGTCTGCCATATGGATAAAATTGCAAAGTCGCCTTTTATATACACTGAACATTGAGTAAAGCTATAATCTCAACTAGAGATCTCAGGATGGGAATTCTGATCAGCAAAATTAATTATCAGTGCATAAAACATTTGACCTATGGCTATCACTTCTATTTCCCTTTTTTATTCTTTTCTTCCGCCCAGGCTGCTCTCTCCTGTAAAACCTACCTGTGACTGAGCTTTTGGTCATTCTAATCATGTGGTTCAGTGTGAAATTTTGTTTGAGAATGCCCGTGTTAAGCAGCTTGAAGTGTTTTACTACATTAATGGCGCTATATCAATGCAAGTTGTGTTTATTGTATCATTTTCCTTTGTGCGCTATTATTGCATAGGAAGGGGTTAACCAACTTAAAGTATCTGCTAAACGAGGACATCAAATGTAAACATTGCAGAGCAGAATTTCCAGATGGTGCTATGAAACCATCTAATTAGATGACATTGAAGCATCAATATTTAATTGTGATTAATCTAAACATTGACCAAACATTAATTGAAATGCAATGAATTAAAGAGTTAAGTAAATCCCAACTATTAATGCGACAAATTTGCTTGTATAGCTGACTGAGTGAGTGGGCAAATGCATGGCAGATGCAGTATAATGTGGATAAATGTGAGGTTACTTTGGTAGCAAAAACAGGAAGGCAGTTTATTATCTGAATGACTATAAGTTGAGAGAGGGGAATGTGCAATGAGACCTGGGTGTCCTCGCACACCAGTCGCTGAAGGTAAGCATGCAGGTGGTAAAGAAGGCAAATGGTATGTGGGTCTTCATAGCAAGAGGATTCGAGTACAGAAGCAGGGATGTCTTGCTGTAATTATACAGGGTCTTGATGAGACCAGACCATATTGTGTGTAGTTTTGGTCTCCTTATCTGAGGAAATATGTTCTTGCCAGAGGGAGTGCAGAGAAAGTTTACCTGACTGATTCTTGGGATGGCGGGACTGACATATGAAGAGAGACTGAGTCGGTTAGGATTATATTCACTGGAGTTCAGAAGAATGAAGGGGTATCTCATAGAAACCCATAAAATACTAACAGGACTAGACAGGGTAGATGCAGGAAGGATGTTCCCGATGGTGGAGGAGTCCAGAACCAGGCGTCATAGTCTGAGGATGCGGGGTAGACCATTTAGGATTGAGATGAGGAGAAATTTCTTCACCCAGAGAGTGGTGAGCCTGTGGAATTTGCTACCGCAGAAAGTAATCGAGGCCAAAACATTATATGTTTTCAAGAAGGATTTAGATATAGCTCTTGGGGCGAAAGGGATCAAAGGATATGGGGAAAAAGTGGGAGCAGGCAATTGAGTTGGATGATCAGCCATGATCATAATGAATGCTGGAGCAGGCTCGAAGGGCCGAATGGCCTACTCCTGCTCCTAGTTTCTATGTTTCTATGTAAGCTCTTCTCGGAATGGGGAACAGTCTGCAACCTCAGGTAGGTTTTTCTCGTTAGAATCAAGGAATGGATAAAACCGAGAATAATTCCCAAAGCCAGTAAAAATGCTCAAATGTCAACATGTCAAATATAAGTAAAGTTGGGTCATTCCAAAAATTTTAAAAACTAGTTTTGTCTAAAGATTAGAGTGGAAAACTAACTCAGACAGAAAATTTATTTTAATTATTACTACTTCTTCCACATTCATTCGAGTAAGTGTACCTATGTGACTGGGATTGTGGCACCACTGATAATGAGGGTAATGATGGCAAGAGAGTGCAACTTTCAGCCTAAGAGGCACCTGATTCCCCAGCAATGCAGCCTCCAAGCCAGAAACTCAGCCTAATTGAGCTTATATTTCTTCTCACTCTCACCACAAACCTGCTGAGTGTTTTGGGCATTTTATGTACTCATTTTATATTTATTTCCTGTTTCATCCAGTTTGAAATTTGGGGAAGCATGGAAAGGGCTGCTCTTCATTTTGTATTCCCATTGGTGAATCAATCCTCAATGACAATATCAATCAGCATCAACAATTTGAGCTATTTGCACATTAAAGGAATGAGGATTTAAAATTTACAGATGGTCCCCAAGGTTCCATGCACAACGGCAAAAGCTTGCACAACTCTGCATTACAATATTGTCCAATTGTTACAATTTCAATGACTGCTTTTATCACAGGACATCCTTAAAGACACATAAATCAACATGTACAACTCAGGCATCTTCTAAAATGGCAATATTTAACTGAATCAATGATTTACATGTTCCACATGGAATAATCTGAGGCAAACAGGCCAGTGATTAGAGTGTGCAATATGCCAAGCTGTTCCTTTAATATTGATTTATTCCTGTCTGCTGATTCAGATATAAATATAATATTTTTGCAATAAAAACAGAAAATTCTGGAAATACTCAGCATGTCAATCAGCATCTATAAAGACATAGCTAACGTCCCAGGTCAATGATCCTTCGTTGACCCTGAAACATTGAGTGGTATATCTTGTTGAGGCATTGGAGGTCTCAACTGCCGGCTGGAGAGTTGGCGAGAGATCTGTGCTGCCTTTTGTGGGAAGGCCTGCCTAATCACAAGCCAATAAGGCAGTATCAAGGCTAGCAGCAGGTCTTCCCTTGGAGTCAAGACCCTGGGGGCGGAAGTCTCACCTACTGAGATTTGGCAGCCAATCAGAGAGCGGCAGCTCTTGTGCTCAGCAGCGTCACTGGAGAGGCCATGGCTGTTGCTGGGAGGATATGCACTTGGGTCCCAGGATTGTGGAGCGACCCAGGCCACAGATAAGTAATGTGGAGTGGAGGTTCGGGGAGAGAGATGCAAGGGGTCAGCAGCAAGGATGGGATCGGTGGTTTTCAGTGACAACCCCACTTCCTGCATGATCAGTGCCTGATTGAGGGATTTCCCGACCCTACCCCTACTCCTTCCAAAACATCCACTCCTGCCCTGGAGTTGACAAACTGGCAGCATGGTTTTGGCTGCCGTGCACTCTGCATGGCAACAGGAACGCACGCCACTGGGTTGATACCAGCAGTGGTGAGATGGAGCCTTTAGTAGTCATTAATTGGCCACTTAAGGCCCTCAGTTGGCAGTGGGACAGGAAGGTCGACCAATGGCCTTCCCACCCACAACTTAATTCTGGCAGAGGCGGGAAGATGGCAGGGTTCTAGTATGCCACCATCCGACCTAATTACATGCCTTTCCCCCCTCCAAGCTCGCCACCATGTTGCATGACCTGCTGAGTGTTTGCAGCATTTTCTGTTTTTATTTCAGATTTCCAGCATCTGCAGGATTTTGCTTTTGCAACATTTTTGCAAGCCTGCTTGGTTGAAAATCAACTGTAATTACTATTGGACAACATTTCATACATTATACCTACTTTAAATGTTTTGTTAAATTAGAAATGTAGGAATTAATGTAAACCTCTATTGATGTACTATAATTTTGAAACAAGTAATAGATTTGACACCGTACTCTTCTATCGGATAGAAATTGGGAAGGTATGGTGTTTCCAGATAGCAATGTCTATAAACAACTTGCATTTATAAGGTGCCTTCAACATAATAAAACATCCCAAAACATGTTGCATGAGCATATTAAACAAAATTTGACACTGAATCAAGTAAGGAGATAATAGGACATATCAACAAGAACTTGGTGAAAACTTTTAAAGAATACCTTAAAGACAGGGAAGAAAGATTCAGAGGTGAAGAACTTTAGGGGGAGGAGTTCCAGAGCTTTAGGTTTAGGGAGCTGAAGGCATGGCCTACAAAGAATGATTAAAAGCATAGGAGATCAGAAGTGGCAGAGCAAAGTGATCACAAAGGGTTGTAGGGTTAGAAGAGGTTACAGAAACAATGAAGGGTAAGGCCTTGGAGGGATCTGAATACAAGGATAAGCATGTTAAAATTAAATTGTTGCTAAACTGGAAGCTAGTGTAGGTCTGTGAGCACAGAGGTTATGGGTGAAAAGCCCCTGGTGTGAGTTAGGATAATGGCTGCAGATTTTTGGATAAACAAGTTCATGTTGAGTGGAAGATGGGAGGCTAGCCAAGGGAGCATTGGATTAATCAAATCTAGAGGTAACAACTGCATGGATGAGTGTTTCAGCAGCAAATAAGCTGAGGCAGAGGTGGAATCGAAGACACACGTACGTGGTCTTGGTGAAGGAGTGGATATGTAGGGAGCAGCTTTATTTCCAGAGAGACCACACCAATTAGATTGGAGAAGGATCAGTAGAATCATACAAGTCAACAGATTGAATCAAATTGCACTGACTGCATAAAGAGGTGGCAGATTATTATAGGTGGTGTTGGATAAAGAAAAGTTTAATTAAAAACCCATTACTGCATACTTTACAATTGCAGTTTAATGACGTTTGAGTGATGGGGTGCAAAAAAAAAGTCAAAATAATAAAAATATCACTTGATGACACCTGTATCTCTTGAGTTGCAGGAGCAAGAAGTCCTTCAACAAATATTTGTTATACAGCTTTCGAGCATTATTTGTAAGGCCTCAGATCCCCCTGTTAAGATTATGTTGTATAATGCCATTTCTTATTATAGGAAGCCAGGGGCCCATAATTGTAAAATCAAGAACTTCAAGAATTCTCCACCTGTGCAAAACAAAAGATCATTTGAAAACAAAAGAATGAAGAACATAAGCCAATAAAAGATCAGGTGCCTATAGTTTTTAGTCTTTTGTAAACTGGCCAATGAGAAGAGTCAGTACTTGAAACACTGTTCAAGCCTTTCCCTGTGGGTTGGTCCTTGTAGAAAAAATGAAGAAGCTGAGCTAGCATGATGGAACTAGTTTCCAGGGTCAGGCTGCACTTCTGCCCCTGCAAGAGAAAGAAACAAATGCCTGTCAGTGTCTTATTCCAGTCCTGGGGGAGAGCAGCTGAGAAGGAAGGAACACAGCAATAAGTTAATACTTATCAGTATGCTTCTCAGCTTGAGGGAATGTGGGTGTAAGGAATTTACGTGCAAAACACTAGAGGCTGCCCTGGCTGAAATAAGTTGGCTGAGAATGTTAAGTTAAACAATAATTGACCATGGCTGGTATTTCTAGTGGGAGTGTACTTTGGGAAATGGCACAGGCAGTGATTTTTCCACCACTAAAACAATACCCTGGGATATACTTCCTGTGATCTTTGCTTTCCATTGGAAGCACTAGAATCTAGAATCACCTGTCATATCTCATCATTTTCAGAGTAACAAATAACTTTACATATAAATGAATGCGTTGAGAAAAGCTGTTTGAATAAGCTAAAAAAATTCCACCAATGCCCTCTGTTCAGGAAAAACTGCTATTTCAAAAAAGATCATTATGCAATTGTCATTTTAGAAATGGCTCAATTCATTAGACTAAAATCATTTCAACTGAGTTATTATAAGATGTATTGCAACTTAAATTATACCTAATTCGCAACAGATATCATGACATTGTTCATGGTGAGTTGGAGCTGAATTTTCCACGTGGTGAGTTGTTATATGTTCACACCATGGGAAAAAGGGCAATGCCTGCTGATGGTCTGGAGTTTCTGGATCAGCTCAAAGATATCCATTGGGGTAATGACTGGCATTTAGGTTGTCAAGGTCGTGGAGAGTGTGCAGAGAGATTTGCCAGAATAATAACAAGGATGAGGGGTTTCAGTTATCTGGAAAGACTACTGAATCTGGGATTATTCTCTTTAGAACACAAAAGGTGAAAAGGAAAGTTAATAGAGGTGTTTAAAATTATGAGGGATTTTGATACAGTGGATATGGAGAAACTATTTCCACTGGCAGGATGATCAGTAACCAAAAGAGATATAAATTAATTTGCAAAAAAGTGGGGGAGATGAGAATACTCAGCAAATTAAGATCCAGAATGCATTACCTAAATTGATGATGGAAACCGATTTAATAGTGACTTTCAAAAGGGAATTCAATCTTTATTTAACAAGGAAAGAATTGCAAGGCTATGAAGAAAGAGCAGGGTAGTGGGACTAATTTGCAGCTCTTTCAGAGAGCCAGCACAGGCACAATGGACTGAATGAATTGCTTCCTTCTATGCTATATGATTCTATAAAAAGAGGAATAATTAATGTGGCAGCCTTTAAAAATGCCAGATCTGGCTAAAGATTGGAACAACAGTCAGGGGATGCAGTGAACAAGTAGGGAACAATGTTTGGTTCACTTGTTTGTCACCTAACCTGACTGGATGTCTCATTAGTTTTTGTCCCACTTTCCATGAATACCTAACACATTGGCAATATGGTTGACATGCAACTACCATCTGAAATGGCCTAACAAGCCACTATCAAACCATTACAAAAAGGTCTAAAGCTGTACTTGACAGAATGCAACGGTTTAAGAAGGCAGCTAACCACCATCTTCTCAAAAGAAATTGATAACGAGCAATGAATGCTGCCTCACCAGCTATACCCTCATCATGTGAAAGAATAAAACAAAAGACCCTTGCCCTTTGAGAGCACCAAGCCACTGGGAGATAGGAGGAAACATCAGAGATGCAACCAGCAGTGCCCCCATCTCCTGAAACTAGTTGTTGTGGAAAGTTGGGATGGTGTTGGTTACAGAACATTTCTGCTAAAGAAGCCTTTGTAGTCTTCTGTATGTTAACAGCAAATCTTTATTAATTACTTGTAACTATATACAAATATACAGTAAAGGGTACAGGCATGGAGCAATTACTACTCTAGGTCTTAACATATCCCTGGCCAACATCACACTGACCCGAGGTCGAGGTCATGTGCCTTCTTACATCACTGTGTGGGCAGCACTGTATGCAGTCCCACATTAACCCTAAATCCTTTGCCCTTGGAGACCACCAAGCCACTGGGAGATTAGAGGCAACATTAGAGATGCAACCAGCAGTGCCCCAGTTCCTGGAACCAGTTGGTGTGGAGAGCAAAATCATTTCAGTCCAATGACCTTTTTGTACTGCATGAGCAGCCAAGCACCTCTGATGACATTAGCCCATAGGTTGCATCAAGGAAAAATTATAGAACAGGTGAAAGGAAGGCCTATACACCACCCAGGGGAAGCCTGGTATTATACAAAGACTTGCATTTTCTGTAATAAAATAGATGATATATGTGCATTTTTTTTTTATATTCATGGAGGTTAGAATCATAAGAAATAAGGTGCAATTATTTGCTGCTGATTTTTTCAGTCTGGTGATGATTACAGGCACGATCATGTATGGCCAAAAGGGGCTAATCTGTTGTCCTGTTGTAGGATAGGTGTGGGATTGAGGGAATGCCCCTTTATTTGAAAATGGAGAGAATAAGTAAGTGTTTAGTATCAAAGATAGGCTCCTTGTAACAGTCACTGAGGAGTCCCCTGAGGGCAGACCATTGTGACATCCTGAGAGAACACATCTGCAGCGGTGCCTCTATCGCAAATCTCTCTGACTCAGAGTCATAGAGTTGGCGTATGAGTTGCAAACATCTGGACACTTAAGGTAGAGGCAGCAGAATCGAGCAGCTTGTTCCAGACATCAATCATACCTCATAGAGAGGTGCAGGCTCAGAATGGGGTTTGTGGCCAATAGTGTGCAAAGGAACCCAGGTGAGACACAGAACAAGGATCTACAGAAACTGATCCTATTTGGCAGGCACAATGTACACAATATACATACTACCTGTGAAGATAAGGATAAAGAATGTCAGAAGGACATGTGGATCCATGGCACCTAAGAGCAGAAAGCTGTCCAAAGGGAGAGAAGGGGAAGGGGGAAGTATAATGTGGTAGTTGTAGGAGATTCAATAACCAGGGGGAAAGATAGGATCATTGATAAGCAGAATCAAAATCCATGTTGAGACCAACAACATTGGGAGAAGTAGGCAAGAGATCCTTATTAGAGATGACCAGGAACAAGGAGATAGATTAGGAACAGGATCTCAAAGGTTATACTCTCTAGATTGCTATTGAAGTAGGAACCAGGAGGGTTAATATTAAAATACTATACTAGGAGGGTTAATATTAAAATACTTTACTAAACTTAAAATAAATGCTATAGTTATGAGGGCACCTTCCCTAGGCATGATGGGATTCTTGAGCAAAGGATGCTGATGCTGGCTTATTAGCGAGCAATTACTGCCTTAACAGCCTATATAAATGGACTACTCATTGTTATACAGAAGAAGGAGATAAGGGGGAATTGATGGCCAAACCAAGGCTGAAGGTTGAGATAATGGGATCATCTGCTGATGGAATAGTATGGCTAGTTACAAACTTAATGACTGTTAAGAAATATTGTAATGGAAAGTAGGAAGATAAGGACAATGAAAATGTACTTTTACTCTTGTAGCATTGAGAGAGCTTCCTTGGGTGACCAAAGTGCTCTCTCCCTAGCAAATGCTTAAATAAAATCTTTGCATGCTTAAATCTCACAGATTCGAGTGGTCATTTTTTACCACAATGCTATCCAAGTCACAGAAAAAATGCCATAGGGATTAGCAGATTAGGGAGGTGAGCTAATAGTTGAAGGACTGATGTGGGAAGGAGGAGTTCCATTTTATGGGATGCTGGCACCAGTATTGGAAAGGAAGGAACTGTACTGTCGAGAAGGGCACCTTCTGAACCAGTGTCATAGCAGGAAGAATAGGGTGGTCAAAACAGCTTTAAACTGGTAAATTGAGGCGTGTGGGTGGCTCAGGTGGAAAAGGTAGTTTGGATAATAGTTTGAAAACAAACAAAAGGGAAGAGTGTAAAGTAACAATCAGAAATTATGCTTTAGGCATCACAGGGAAAGGTAAAGCTAAAAAGATACAAAGTAATTAAATCAAGAAAAAGAAATAAGAAATATGTGGGTAAAACATTAGAGCAAAATGACAGATTAAGTTTTGTAGCCCATATAAGTGTTCATTATACAAATGCACAAAGAGGAACAAATTGAATGAATTGCATGTGCAAATTCAACTTGGGCAATATGAAATGATGGTCATTGCTGAGATATAGTTGCAAGACCGTCAGGATTGGAAACCAAATATTTTTAAAAAAACATTTACGGGTGTGGGCCTTGCTGGCTAGGCCAGCATTTATTGCCCATCCCCAACTGCCTTGTGAAGGTGCTGGTAAGCTGCCTTCTTGAACCATTGCAGTTCCTGTGGGGTAAGTAACCCACAGTGCTGTTAGGGAGGGAGTTCCAGGGTTTTGACCCAGCGACAATGAAGGAACGATGATATATTTCAAAGTCAGGACGGTGAGTAGCCTGGAGGGGAACTTCCAGGTGGTGATGTTCCCATGTACCTGCTGCCCTTGTCCTTCTAGATGGTAGCAGTCGTGGGTTTGGAAGATGCTGTCAAAGGAGCCTTGGTGTGTTTCTGCAGTACATCTTGTAGATGGTACACACTGCTGCCACTGTGTGTTGGTGATGGAAGGGGTGCCAATCAAGCAGGCTGCTTTGTCCTGGATGGTGTTAAGCTTCTTGAATGTTATTGGAGCTGTACTCATCTCGGCAAGTGGAGAGTATTCCATCACGCTCCTAACTTGTGCCTTGTAGATGGTGGACAGGCTTTGGGGAGTCAGGGGGTGAGTTACTTGCTGCAGGATTCCTAGCTTCTGACCTGCTCTTGTAGCCACAGTATTTATGTGGCTAGTCCAGTTCAGTTTTTGGTCAATGGTCACTCCCAGGATGTTGATAGTGGGGGATTCAGCAATGGTAATGGCATTGAATGTCAAGGGGCGATGGTTAGATTCTCTTTTGTTGGAGATGGTCATTGCCTGACGCTTGTGTGGCGTACATGTTACTTGTCAGTTGTCAGTCCAAGCTTGGATATTACTGCTTTTGTACATGAACTGCTTCAGTATCTGAGGAGTCCCAAATGGTGCTGAACAGTATGCAATCGTGAGCGAACATCCCCACTTCTGACCTTACGATGAAAGGAAAGTCATTGATGAAGCAGCTGAAGTTGATTCCCTGAGTGACTCCTGCAGTGATGTGCTAGAACTGAGATGACTGACCTCCAACAACCACAACCATCTTCCTCTGTGCTAGGTACGACTCCAACAATGGAGAGATTTCCCCCGATTCCCATTGACTCCAGTTTTGCAGGTAAAATAGGGAAATAGGTGAATGGGAATGAGGAGTTTCAGTGGGCAGAAATGTCCCAGGTTTGCACTAAGTGCAGTAGCAGGCGTGAAAAAAGATGTTTACCTGCCAGCCATGATGGCGGGATTTCACTCTGTATCGTCCTGTTCCGACCTCTTAATTTATGCAATCATGGGAAAAATGCTGTATTACTGGCTGCTGCCTCTGATTTGCCTCACTGCTTCCTTGTGCCAGGTGCCATATTTAAACTGCAGCCACATGCAGTTTTCTCAACACTTGCAGCCCAGGACAGTTCCAGTGAAGACCTGACCCCAAAGCCAAGAAAAGTGGAGGCCCCCGATTCAGTGACGCATCCCTGGGTTGCCTTCTGGATGCTGTGGAGGCCCACCGCAATGTCCTCTATCCTGCTTTAGCCACCGGAGGCCCATCAGTCTCACCACTTCGGCTTGGGAGGCAGTGACAGATGTGGTCAGCCAGCGCTGCACACAAAGCGTTGGCTATCCAGGGCTGCAAACAGATGAATGATCTCATTCGTGCCGTCAGGGTAAGGCAACCATCTTATCAATCTCAACTCACCCACTCACAAGTCCATCACACATTCACTGGCATCTCACTCACTGCCAGCACAAGGGACATCACCACTCATGTCCTCACATCTTCATCTGGCCTTATCTTCTCTGGAGATAACCTCCTCATCCTGTCCATGGCTCCACTCAGCACACACATATGCGTGGCATCCTTCTCATTTGGCCTGGTATGTGCACTGCTCACATTCTCTCCATCTGTCTTTATGCAGGACAAGATCATGCACAATCACCGGGAGAGGTCCCAGTTCGGGAGTGGAGTGCTGGACATCAAAGTCCTCACTCCATTCGAGAGTCACATGTTGGAGCTGGCCGGAGAGGACGTGGACTGTTTCTGCAAGAATGATGAGATCAGAGGCGAACACCCACATGAAGATTCTGCACCACATCATCCATCTCTCAATGCTACCCTGAGTCCATGTTCTGTGTTCAACACAGCTGCCAAGCACACATCATCTCTAATTTCTCTCCTAGGCACATACAACACATCTCCTTCAGGCAATCTTGACCCCAACCCTAGCACTGAGAGCATCCTCAGATGAGGACCCTGATGGCAGCACCTTTGAAGACCCATCACAGTGCTCACACGCACCCTCCACCAGCGCAGCAGCACACACCTCGGTGGAACCTAGATGTAGAGCAGCCTCAGGATCACAATCTGGTGAGCAGAGCACACAACCTGTTCCACAGCAGGCAGGGACACCCTTGGTCACTGGCACTTGGATGATTGCTGGGGGCAAGGAATCTGCTGAGACCAAGTCAGATGATGAGCCTCAGGGCTTGGTCCTCAATCAGTTGTTGGAGCTGCAAAGACAATCACGAGAACATCAGGAAGGGATGTCTGGTGCACTCCTCAGACTGCAAAGGACTTTGGAGGAGTCCATCTACCTTCGGGCTGAGGTCATAGCGCCGACATGCCAATGCACCGAGGTCAACACTGGCAGAGTGGCGGCTGCCATGGAGACCTCGGTCCAGGATATTGGTACTCTACAGCTGTGCGGGCTGAAATCCATCACTGATGCCACGATTGGCCTCCAACAGTGTCAATGTGAGAAGGGCAGGGACAGTTCAATCTCACTTCAGCTTCCTCTTCTCCTCAAGGAGTCAGCCAGGGGCTGTCAGGCATCCATTGAAAGGAGGGTCAGCAGGTGCACATTGTGGGGCCATCCACCCAGGTGACTCAGGGATTGCCTGGCAGATCCAAATCCTCTCTTCCTGTGATCCCCGCAGTTCTAGCTCTACAGGCTGAGGAGGGTGCCACTGCCACACAGCAGAACACCCAAAGGAGTCTGGGCTCTGTAGGTCTTGACCCTCTAGAGGATGCACGTATTACAGACAGGGCATAACAGTCAACAGGCTTCTCCACCTCCACTGTAGATTCTGGGGGAGCTTCAAGACGTAGCGTCAGGGTTAGGAAGGTTAAGAAGATGTAATTCTTTTAGAGTTAAAACAATTAAACTAAATTAACAAAATGAGGGATAAATCAAGCACAGCCCCTAATTCAGGTCAGCTGGAAAACTAAGGACAAAGTTTAAAGGAAACTTACAAACTTTAAACTAAAATGTGATCAAAGAGGTCAATAAAACACCCCAGTCCCTGCGGTGCCCACCGAGCACGGAAGGCCTCTAGAGTGCCGGCAGACACCGCGTGCTCCCTCTCCAGGGAGTTAAGAAGATGTAGTTACACAGTATGTGTACGGGTGTTAATCACTTGCACTTAATGTTCACTACTGTAATTAAACTCCCATGAATGTCTCCTTGCCTATGGCTTCTTGTTATGATAAGCAGTGTTCCTGTTACTCTGATGTGAAACCTTGGTTCCTGCACAAGATAAAGTCAGGTGTCTCAGTCCAGGGTCTCTTCCCTGTGCAGTGTGTAACTTTCAGACTGAAGTGATGGTCTGGCTTCACACTCAATGGACACATTACTGATATCTGCTTGTCATTGCTGCCAGAATGTCATGGGCATGCTTCACAGAATTCCGTCATTCTCTCTGTGTGCTCTCAGCAACTTTGAGGTGGGGCTCACGCCCCCCCATCTCTTCTGCATGCATAACCGGTGACGCTGTACTCCCGAAGGAGTCAGGTGCTGAAGGCTGACAAAGGATCAGGTGCATTTAAAGTTTCATGGCTGTGTCTCCATGATATGACCCAGATCACAGAGCACAAGCGAGCTGCCCCCAGCCAGACAGGAGTCAGACTTTCACAGAGGCTATGTGAAGATCTATGGAGTGTCCTCACTGCATGTTGTCATCATATGCCTGGAATTTAGAAACTATTAGGGCCTCCGTTGTGTCTCCATGACATGAACCTGAGCACTGAGGGTTGTGTGGTGCTATCAGCCACACAGGAGTCAAACGTTCAAAGATGCAAGGTGAGGATGTCTGAACTGTCTTCACTGCATCGCATCATCATCCTCCACAAATGTTGCAGCTATGAGGGCCTCCTGAGCATGCGTGCCTCACCTGACCAGTGCGATGGTCTCATTATTGGCATTCTCACCTTCGAGGACCTCAACACCATCATCCCCTTCGACGTCCCCCTCATCAGAGGAGACGTGCAGCACTTTCATCACCTCCTCAGCCAGGTCCTCTCCCTGTTGCAGCACCAGCTTGTGGAGCACGCAGCAAGCTCCAGTGATTCACAACACCTCCTGGGAACTGTATTGCACTGCTCCACTGGACCTGTTGAGGCACGTGGAACCTCGTTTTCAAGATCCCTCACGTTTGCCCCACCAAAGCCTGGGTCATGGCATGGCCCAGTTATACTGTCACTCCGCTGCAGTCTAAGGCCGCCACACAGGCATCATCAGCCACGACCTCTGTGGGTAGCCCATGTCTCTGAGAAGCTGACCCTGCAACCTCTGTGGATCCTGGAAGATGTCAGGAATCTGAGACCTGCTAAGGATGTAGGAGTCATGGATACTCCCTGGGAATCGTAGGCAGACCTGTAGGATGTGTGTGGTGGTTGTGTGCCATCTCAACATTCAGCGAGTGGAAGCCCTTGCTGTTGATATAGTTGATCGCTTGTTGTGACAGAGATCTAAGTGCCACGTAATTGCAGTTGATGGTACCCTGCACCTGTGGGAAACCTGAGATCTGCACAAATCCTAGTGCTTTTGCTTCCTGGCTTTCCTGCTCCTGGGTGAAACGCATAAAGTTCTGTGCTTTTGTGAAGATGGCGTCTGTGACCCCCTGGATACACTTGTGGTTTGCAAGATCCTGCACACGTCACCTGTAGAGCCCTGGAAGGAGTGACTGGTGAAAAAATTGAGCGCCACAATCACTTTCACGGCCACTCGCAGTGGATGCCCTCCACGTCCCTAAGCTGCCAAGACCTACAGCAGGTGGCTTATGTGACTGACCAGTTCCCTAGGCATGTGCAGTCTTCAGTGACACTGGTTCTCAGTCAGCTGCAGGAATGACATACACCTCTGTACATCCTGGGTCTAGCAAGGTACCTACGAGCGACGGTTGTCTGTAGATCCTCAGCTGCACGTGCAGTAGGCTCTGCCGACCCTTCATCTCGAGGGAGATGCTCCTCCCTTTGCTGAGCCAGATGCCTCCACTGCACTCTTCTTCGTTTCTGCTCCCTGTAAGCCATGAGGCATACCCCTAAATCACCAGGCTCCATAATCCTGATGTTCTCCTCCTGCAGGATCAAAGAGAGAGACAGGTGGGTTAGCCTATTATAAGCCCCACTAAAGTCTGGCTCACAGCATGAGCCTCATTATACCATCACTCTGCTGTAGCCTGAGGCTGCCACATGGGTGTCAACAGCCACATCCTCTGTGGGTTGCCCTCTCTTGGTCAAGTCTGAAGGCCCCTTCACTCATGTCAGAGAGTGCTGGCCACCACTTGGATGGCCAGTGTGTTGTACACTCATTGGCTGTCCAAAAGCCCACGCACCTCCCCCACATTCTGCTTGACTGATTGGCGGCAGCTTCAGCCACTGGACTGCATGCTGTGCTCTCAGCTCAGGCATTGTCCTAACCCGCACTGCAAGGCTGCTCTGTTAGCTTGAACAATGAGGAATACTGATCCAAACCTTAATAAAGACATCACAAGGGGCTCTGAGACCTCCACCAGCGACTGCGCCTTGACAGCATGCCCAGTCAGCCAATTATTCTGCTGCTCTCTAAAATGCACATTAATTTTCAGACTGTGCCCAAGGGGTGAAAAGTTCTGGAGCATTTGGTGGCACATTCATGCTCTTGTGTTGCTTGAGTGGGCAGAAAAGCTTCAGAGGTCTGACCCAAAGCATGTCAATGGAGCTGCTGCTGAACGGTCTCAGCTGTGGAAGAATGCTCACATTTGACAAGTTTTTCCACATGTGTGGCCACTTCCCTCACCATCCCCCCAACCCCCGTCCTCACCATGTGCTGCCTTGCCCCCCACCTCATGGCCTCACCTGCACCAGAGTTCTTGCCCTGGCACCACACTGAAAGCCGGCCTGGAGAAAGCAACTTGTCTGTGCAACCCCCTGAATGTCCTTGATGTCCTACTGGTGATGCTCATGAGTGCTGTGCAAGGTTGTGTGCACTCACCTCTGAGTTCCCCTCGCTCAGCTCAGTAGGTACACACCTTTTAAAGGCAGTTGTGAAGCATGCTGTTCTTAAGTCATGCCAAAATGGGTGGTAAATTTGATGTGGGGGGATGATTCCGGGTGTGAGGGCACAATAATGAGATGCAAATGCATTAGAACTACATTCCTGGCGTTGGATGCCGGGAAACGTGGCCTGCCATGACGGCGGAGCGAATAATCACAAACTGGTTACATGATGGCGTGAAACTGATTCTTGGCCTTCTCGCCATACTGTCCACTTATGCTGCCACAACACGCGTTGCCAATGGGACTGGATGATTCAGTCCAGTGATTAAAGATTAAAACACTTGAATGGGAACATGGCAAGAGATAATAGTAACATATAATGAAAGATACGCAGGCAATGGGGCCTTTATGAGTAGAATTAAGAAATAGGAAAACATTTAAAACTGTACTGCATGTAGGGTAGCAGCTATGAAGTGGTAGATTATATAAATGCAGAGATTAAACTGCATGTAGAAAAGGCATACAGGTCCAAATGAATGATTTCAACTTTCACAAAACTACACATCCCGTGAATGAATTAAAAAAAAAATAATAAAAAAGCAGGCTAGCACATCAGAAAACTGGTAAATTTCTTGGGTGATCTGGGAAAGTTTTCTGCGGTCATCTGTCCTAGAACCAACAATGGGGCATGCCGGATTAGATTTAATAATGAGTCAGATTTAGTTAACTATCCAATGGTGTGTGAACATTTATTTAATAGCAATGATAATATGATCAAGTTCAAAGCAGTGGGGAGAGTCCTCCACTCCCACCAGCAGCAGGAATTGTGGTGGGCAGGGGAGAATGATTTGGCATGAGTCAAAAAATCAGTTTCCCGATAACAGGAAATTAGTTCAGAATCATGTTCTCCTGACTTTCATAGTGGCTTAAAGGTGGGGCAAGTGTCCCGCGGAGCCAGAAACCCCAATTGCATCTCATAACTGCTCATTAAAAGGCCAACACACTGGAGATAAGCCAACATCAGACATGGGGTGAAATTTTCCCTTCAGGCCTAAGTCCCGTGGCAGGGATGGGAACCAGGAGTGTTTCTCTCTGTGGAGGCTGGTTTGAATTCACACTGAATCGTGCAATGCTGGCCTAATTAATGATGTCATCAGGGGTTTCCTGACGTTTTGTGTGGCGGGGTGGGCAGGATGGCACACATCCTGCCGTCATATCTGGGCACCATATTTATAAGGCGCCTGGTCATCAACTTACCCATCATTGAAGGAGATGATCCACCTCCTGGGTGGTCCTGCAGCTGGAATATCCACCTCCTGGAAGTTCCTGCAGCTGGAATATCCACCTCCTGGAAGTTCCTGCAGCTGGAATATCCACCTACGGAAGGTCCTGCAGCTGGAATATCCATTTCCTGGAAGGTCCTGCAGCTGGAATATCCATCTACTGGAAGGTCCTGCAGCTGGAGTATCTACCCACTGGAAGGTCCTGCAGCTGGCATAACCACCTCCTGGAAGGTCCTGCAGCTGGAATATCCATTTCCTGGAAGGTCCTGCAGCTGGAATATCCACCTCCTGGAAGTTCCTGCAGCTGGAAGATCCACCTCCTGGAAGGTCCTGCAGCTGGAATATCCACCTACTGGAAGGTGCTGCAGCTGGAATATCCACCTACTGGAAGGTCCTGCAGCTGGAAGATCCACCTCCTGGAAGGACCTGCAGCTGGAAGATCCACCTCTTGGAAGGTCCTGCAGCTGGAAGATCCACCTCCTGGAAGAAGCTGCAGCTGGAAGATCCACCTCCTGGAAGGACCTGCAGCTGGAATATCCACCTCCCAGAAGGTCCTTCAGCTAGAATATCCACCTTCTGGAAGGTCCTGCAGCTGGAATATCCACCTCCTGGAAGGTCCTGCAGCTGGAAGATCCATGTTGTAGACGCCTCACCCACTGCTGCACGTGGTGTTTCAGGGTCCACTGTCACTCGAGGCCCCCATCTTCAGATCACTTAGGGCTGCCTCAGGCTTTCTTCCAGATGAGTCCCAAAATGTCCGTGACACATTAGTATAGATGTGTTCCAGACTGGAGTGATATCTCGCTGGTGGCACAGATGATTAGAAGGGGTGACAATTCCAGTCAGGCCTTCATCTTTATCCAATTAACAGGATGCAAAAGCGTTTCATGCTGGCCTCTGGAAGGAATGGCAACCTGCCATGATGGGTGGGCGCACTGTCCTTTTATGCCAGCAGGAAAATGATTTTTCAGCCACATTGTTGCCCCCCCCACCCAAACACATGCCATTAAACCTGCCACAGGGATGGGGTGGCAGGGGAGCACAAAATTCTGCCCATGATCTCATTGGCTGGCACAATAGGATGAAGGGGCTAAAGTGCGTACTCTGGTCAGTTTGTGATCCCAAGAGGCAATATTAACTACCCTACAGTGACTCCATGAAGAGAGCAGGCCTTGTAACAGCCTCTTCGCCATTCGCCCGACTAAAGGCCTTCAGTGAGTTTTGGTTTCTGATCTCTGGGGTTACTCTGCTCCTATAGGTTTTCCTGACAGGTCTCCTGATGCTTCAGCATTGCCAGAGTTTCTGCCTATGCACTGACAGGTTCCTCTATATAAAGCAGCTCCACTGGGGCCCTGCTACGCATACTTAAGGAACCCCAATCGCGGAAGAAGAATCTCCCATCCCTCCCAGTGCCCCTTGTATGATGTATGTCACGTTGCATGTTAACAAAACCAACATTTCACCAAATTATATGAAATAATACAGGAGTAACAAGCTCCTAATACACCTCAAGATCCAGATTAATAACCTGAAGCACTTTTATGACATCATATTACACCTTCAATATATTACTGCCCCATGGCACGTTTCAGCTTGTGTTATCCTTTGTACTTTTGATTTAATATTCTAATGTACACAACAGGAACATATTTTTCATGATGTCAGAACAACTTCCTTGTGGCTTCACAAAGCATCTTAAATCCAGACCACAACTGAGATTATGTCACATGACTTCACAATTATAATCTACAGTCACCCACAGACTATGAGGTAAAACAGCAAATGCTGACAGAAAGGAAATACAAATTGGTGCTTGTGCATGTCAGAGGGCACAAGGAGTCCTAAGAATTCACAGACATTTTTGATGCCTGCATGATGATTTGAGTTCAGTGCACAATAACTGATAATTCACTTAAAATTAAAATGGTTAAAAAGCAGGGATATTTCTTCAGATTAAAAAGCAATTATAATTACTGGAAAATAAAAGGACATGGGTCTTTAAAATTCCTCAAACAATTATAACTTGCTTTAGTACTGAAATGACGACTAATTAAACTTTATAAAACAAAAGTAAACTATTGAAAATGTTTGAAACTTGAAATAAAAATAAAAAAATACTGGAAACATTGTGCAAGTAAGGCAGCATTAGCAGAGAGAGACAAATAGAGCTAATGGGCAAAAATATGCTGTTGCAGGGCATCTGACAGCATCTTTCCTTCAGCCCAAACATTTTATCCACAATGTTGCTGAATATGCACATCAAGGGAAAAAGGGATGGGACGCATTCTTTTTCATGTGATCTTGGCATCATTGGCAAGATCAGCATTTGTTGCCCATCTCTAATTGCCCTCAAGAAGGTGATGTGAGCCACCCTCTTGAACTGCTACAGTTAGTCTGATGCAGGCACCCCCACAGCGTTGTTAAGGAGGCACTTCCAGGATTTTGACCCAGCAACATTGAAGGAACAGTGATATAGTTCCAAGTCAAGAAGGGTTGTGACTTGGAGGGGAGCCTGCAGCGGTGGTGTTCCCATTCGCCTGCTGCTCTCGTTCTTTTATGTTGTAGCGGTAATGGATCTGTAAAGTTCTGTCAAAGTAGACTTCATGAATTGTTGCAGTGCATCTTGTAGATGGTACACACTGCTTCTACTGTCCGTCAGTGGCGGAGGGAGTGAATGTTCAAACTGGTGGATGGAATGCCAATCAATTGGGCTGCTTTGTCCTAAATGATGCTGAGCTTCATGAGTGTTGTTGGAGCTGCACTAACCCAGTCCAAGTGAAGAACATTTCATCACACTCCTGACTTGTGCCTTGCAGATGGTGGACAGGCTCTGAGGAGTCAGAAGGTGAGTTACTCACAAGAAACAGGAGCAGCTGTGGCCCTTCGAGCCTCCTCTGCCATTCAATTAGATCATGGTTGATCTTGGGCTTCAAGTCCATTTTTCTGTCCATTCCCCACTCCTTTAATTCCCTGAGGTACCAAAAGTCAGTCTATTCCAGCCTTAAATGTATTCAATGATTGAGCATCCACAACCCTCCAGAATACAGAATGCCAGATTCACAACCCTCTGAGTGTAGTAATTTCTACATATCATAAATGGTTGTTTTTCAGATTGGAGGAAGGTCTGTAGTGGAGCTCCCTAGGGGTCAGTGTTGGGTCCCTTACTATTCTTGATATTTATGGTGTGCAGGGTATGATTTCAAAATTTGCGGATAATATGAAGATTGGAAGCATTGTCAACTGACGAGGATAGTCTTGAACTCCAAAAGGACATTGGTGGATTGGGCAGACAAATGGCAGATGAAGGTCAAGGCAGTGAAGTGTGAGGTGATTCATTTCAGCAGGAAGAATGTGGAGAAACAGTATAAAATAACGGAAGAAACTCTAAAGGAGGTGCAGGAACAGAGGGATCTTGTTGGATATGTATATAAGTCATTGAAGGTGGCAGGGCATGTTGAGAGAGCAGTTAATAAAGCATATGGTATCCTAGGTTTTATTAATAGGGACATTGAGTTCAAGAGTAAGCAGATCATGTTGAACTTGTATAAGACACTAGTTAGGCCTCATCTGGAGTACTGTGTCCAGTTCTGGACGCCAGACTTGAGGAAAGATGTGAAGGCATTGGAGAGAGTACAGAGGAGATTCACAAGAATGATTCCAGGATAAAGAACTGTAGCTTTGAGGTTAGATTGGAGACATTGGAACTGTTTTCCTTGCAGAAAAGAAGGCTGAGAGGAGGCTTGACAGAGGTATTCAAGATCCTGAAGGGTATGGACAGGGTAAATAGCGAGAAACTGTTCCCACTCAAGAGAACATCAAGAACTAGAGGACACAGGTTCAAAATAATGGGAAAAGGAGTAGAATTGATGTGAGGAAAATTTTTTACACCCAGAGGGTGGCTGGAGTCTGGAACGAACTTCCTGAAAGAATGGTGGTGGCAGGTTCAATCGAGTTATTTGAAAGAGAATTGGATTGCTGTCTGAAAAGAAAGAATGTGCAATGTTACGGGCATAAGGCAGGGGAGTGGGATTAGCTAGAATGCTCTTTCAGCGAGCCAGTAAAGACGCAATGGGCCAAATGGCCTCCTTCAGCACTGTAATGATTCTGTGATACTGTGATCTCACTCCTAAATGATCGGCCCCTTTTCCTGAGATTGTGCTCCCAAATTTTAGGTTCCCGAGCCAGGGCAAACACTCTCTCAGCATTCACCTTATCAAGCCCCTTCGGTATTTTGTGGGTTTCAATGAGATCACCTCTTATTCGTCTAAACTCCAGAGAATATAAGCCTAATTCAATTAGCCTCTCATCATTGGACAACTCCCTCATCCCAAGGACCAATTCAGTGAAACTTCACTACACCTCCTCCAATGCAAGTATATCCTTCCTTCAATGTGCAGACCAAAACTGCACACAATATTTCAGATGCATACTCACTGTGGAATTCCCAACCACTGACCTACTCTTGTAGTCACAGTGTTTATATGCCTGGTCGATGTTACGTTCCTAATCAATGTTAACTCCCAGGATGTTGACAGTGGGAGATTCAGCAATGTTAATGCCATTGAATGTCATGGGGAGATGGTTAGATTCTTTCTTGTTGGAGGTGCTCATTGCCTGGCACTTGTGTAGCACAAATGTTTCTTACCACTTATTAGCACAAGCCTTGATGTTGCTCAGGTCTTGTTTTGTATGGACACAGACTGCTTCAGTATCTGAAGAGCTGCGAATGGTGCTGAACAGTATGCAATCATCAGTGAACATCCCCAATTCTGACCTTATGATGGAGGGATGACCATTGATGAAGCAGCTGAAGATGGTTGGACCTAGGTCACTACCCTGAGGAACTTCTACAACGATGTTCTGGGACTGAGATGATTGGTTTCCGACAAACACAACCATCTTCCTTTGTGCTGGTTATGACTCCAACCAGTAGAGAATTTTCCCCTGATTCCTATTGAGTCCAGTTTTGCTAGGGTTCTTTGATGCCACACTCAGTCAAATGCTGCCCTAAGCCAGTCACTGTCACCTCACCTCTTGAGTTCAGCTTTATGCCCCTGTTTGGATCAAAGCTGTAATGATGTCAGGAGCTTTGCGGCCCTGGTGGAACCCAAACTGACTGTCAGTGAGCAGGTTATTGCTGTGTAAGTACTGCTTGATCGTACTGCCGACAATACCTTCCATCACTTTGCTGATGCTTGAGATTAGACTGATGGGGGTGCCAATTGGCTTGGATTGGATTGTCCTGCTTTTTGCTGGCAGGACATACCTGGGCAATTTTCCACATTGTCAGGGAGATGCCAGTGTTGCAGGTATACTGAATTGCTTGGCTAGGGGCACAGCTAATTCTGGAGCACAGGTCTTCAGTACTAATAGCCCATAACCTTTTGCAGTATCCAGTGCCTTTAGCCATTTTTTAATATCCCGTGCAGTGAATCGAATTGGTTGAAGGCTCGCATCTGTGACGCTGATGACCTCAGCAGGAGGCTAAGATAGATCGCCCACTTGGTATTCTGGCTGAGGATGGTTGCAAATGCTTCAGCCTTGTGTTTTGGACTGATGTGCTGGTCTCCCCCATCATTGAGGATGGGGATAACCATGTAGCATTCCTCTCCAGGTCAGTTGTTTAAATGTCCACCATTCACAACTGGATGTGGCAGAACTGCCGAGTTTTGAACTGATCCATTGGTTGTGGGATCATTTAGCTCTGTCTGCCTCTTGCAAATCAACAGGGGATTAGGAAATACACACATGATGGACTGAGAAAGAGGGTGAATTAAAGCCGGTGAATTGAGTGTCAAATCAGGTGTGGAAAGAGAAATAAATAAATTGAGAAGTCAGAAAAAAAGAAACTGAAAAGTGTCCCTCGAGACACCAGCTTGCAGGAATGCAGTCAGCTGCTGCAATCCATACTGAGGCCTTGAAGTCCAGTTGGGTTCACTGCAAGGCAAACAGGCATCTCAGTGTTTCCTGGATCACAGATTCTAGCTGATGATTAATCCATTTCCACATAGAGATCAGAAAACCAAGTGGGTGGCCACCAGGAAGCATAGGAAGAGGCAGACACTGCAAGAATTCTTTGGGAGTGTGACACATTTTACAACCAATATTCAGCAATGAATACAGGTGACAACACCTTGAAATTGTGCAGTTTGGCACCTGGCATTTTGAGGCAAAGGACTGCACAGTGGAACACAACATAGGGCCAACATGCAGTAATAATTGGGGATAGTAAAGAGAATAACTAAAGATAGTAAGGTAGCAGTTCTACTACCATCATTGTGAGATTCATATGTTATGTTGCCTCCCTGGTGCCAGGGTAAGGGACATCAATGAGGAGGCGCAGAGCATTCTCAGGGATTTCCCCCCTGAAAGAAATTAGAAGTCATGGTCATGTTGGAACCAATGGCATAGGGAAGACAAATATTGAGATTCTGCAGTCAGAGTTTAAAGAGCTAGGGAGGAAATTAAGCAAGCAGGACCTCAAGATAGTAATCTCTGGATTACTTCTAGTGCCAAATATTAGTGAAAGTAGAAGTAGGAAGAATGTGGAAAATTGATGCATGGCTACTGATATGGAGCAAGATACCTGGGGCAATGACACTAGCTCTGTAGCAGGAGGGACCTGTTCAAGATGAATGGGCTGCACTGAATAGAACTAGAACCAACATTATTACAGGCAGGTTAACTGGTGGTGTGGGGAGGGCATAAAATAATTCAGCAGGGGTTGAGGACCAAAATCTGGTATTAAAAGGTAGAAACAAGGAGCTAGATTTTCAAAGTGGGTTGGGAACCTGACATTTGGATGAATTCCGAATCCTGGCCCCACACCTGAACTGCATCATTCTCTCAATGCTATTTTTCAATGTAACTGGGCTGATTGGTGCGTTCTGCACCCAGTTAGAGGAGGTGGAGCTGCCTGTCAGGTGGCAGAGGCAAAGGCAGGTGGCAGCCATGCTGGGGACTGCAACTGCCTTGTCAAGGACAGCAGGCAGCTCATCAAGGACTAAAGGGATAGTGGCAAAGTAACCATAGATGCCAAGTCAATGTACAATGCTTGACTTGACACCTGTTGACCCTCCCAAAATTTCACTGAAAAACACAGATGAAATGAGCTTTCTTTTGCCTAGCAGCAACTTCGACTGCCATACACTAACATTTACCAGATTGTTTAACTTCATTAGGGAAAAAGATTGAAATTCCCATTCTGTTCCAGACAGGCCCCTTAACAAGCCCCTTAAGGTCCTTAATTGATGATGACTGAGTTTTCTATTCCCTCCACCCTGCAGGCTCTTTGAAAATTACAAATCGTATCAGAGGCAGCAAGTTCCAATACCACCCTCTGGGAATGCAACGTTCAAATTGCACCCACACCCATTGAAAATTGAAAGTCCAGACTTGAGCAACAACTTTTTTGCCTCATCTACATTCAGTTGCCAATATTATTTTGCTTCAAAGGTGTAACTATTTTTATTTCTAATTTTTTTCTGTCCTTATGGCTTAATTTTAAGTGTCCTTCAACCAACTTGGAAATATATTAAAACTACAATCCTGTATGTGAAAGTGAAGGAGGTAGAGCTGCCTGTCAGGTGGCAGTGGCAAAGGCAGGTGGCAGCCATGCTGGGAACTGCAACTGCCTTGTCAAGACAGCTCATCAAGGACTAAGGGGATAATGGCAAAGTGGCCATAGATGCCAAGTCAATGTACAACGCTTGACTTGGCACCTGTTGACCCAAGGTGTACAGAGAACTGGAAGAAACAGAGTTAGAAATAATATCAGAATTGTTTAGGGTCATAGAATATAGAAAGAGGTCTAAGTTAGGTTTGGAATGCATTTGTGCAAATCCACAAAGTGTGGTTAATAAGGCTGGTGAGCTGTAGGGCAAATTACCACATGGGAATTTGATGTAGCAATGATAACTAAGACGTGGCTCAGAAAGCAGGATTATTCCTGGGTACAAGATACTCATGAAAGATAAAAAGAAAAGAAAAAGAGGGGTAACAGTTTTTATTGAGGAAAGTATTACAGTAGTAGAAAGAGGGAAGGGGGCTAAATTTGATGGCCACCGATAACAGGCACGGGGATCATAACATGATTAAACTACTCCCGTTTGGTGTGATGCGGGCAGCATGTCAACTTTGTGCTGCCTGCTGATTAAGGTGATTGCAACATGTAGCAGTGTTAAATGTTTAGCAAGGAGCCCAAACTCATGAGAGACAAGCACCAGTGAAAGTCAGGACTTCTTAAGGCCAGTCTTCACCTGTTAAAAGGGAGGTGCATTGTGGTTAGAACAGATTCTGGAAGTCACTCCACAACTGATTCTGACCTGGGAAAGACAGAAAAATGACACAACATAAGAGAGATACAGTTTTCAGGCACTGCACTTGTGGCATCAATAGAGCATGTACATGTACCTGTATCCAAAGGGGACCAAGAAGCCCTTGCGACAAACTCTCAAAAGGCTGTGGGAGCAGATAGCCATAAGCACAAGAACAAGAACACAAGAAATAGGAGCAAGAGTAGACCACAAGGCCCCTCAAGCCTGCTGCTTCATTCATGGCTGACCTTGGGTTTCCCGCCCGCTCTCCATATTCCTTAATTCCCTGACACACTAAAAATATGCCTGTCCCAGTCTTCAATATATTCAATGATGGAGCATCCACAACCCTCTGAAGTAGAGAATTCCAAAGATTCACAACCCCTTGAGTGGAGTAATTTCTCCTCATCTCAGTCCTAAATAATCGGCCCCATATCCTGAGACTGTGCCCCTCTGAAGTTGTGAAGATCAATGCCAAGATTCAGGTTCCAAGAATTTGGATGTAGTGGTGCCACAAAAATTCAATGATCTCACAGGAGTCAAGGTCAGTGAATGTTTCTCCAAATGCTATAGCGCATCAGCTGTACCACTTGCCTCAAAATGCTCAATTCACCACACCTCCATCAGCCACCTACCAACAATCTGCATCAATTAGGACTCATACTTCACATTAATATGTTCCACCGCACCCTCACTCATTTAGTAGTGCTGAAAGCTTCATACCCATATCTCACTTACACATACTGCCAACTATTTGACTATAACAGTCAAACAATCAAACAGGTTGTGTGAAATTCACTGCTATACCTCCCCCTCTCTTGAAGTACCTGGTGTTGCATAGCTAGAGGCAGCAGGAGCTAACTGGAGGGAGACAGGTTTGCCTATATAATCCTGAATGCGATGGAGGAGTACTGTGATGGTACTGTCCATTACTGGGACACCCATTGTGAAGCCATAGCCTATGATGTACTGAAACCATTGAAGATGATGGTATTTTAATCCTACTTCTCCATTCCACCACTCCTTCATCTCACGCAATCTTCTGATTTACAAAAATGCATATACCTCTTATTTCTACCCGTCTCCCCGCATCACAAACTTACACTTATGCCTTTCTCCTTTCAGGTACCCAAGAAGTGAAATATGACAAAGAGGTGCAGGAACAACAAGACAACAGTGATGATGAAGGCAGGATACAGATACTTCATCTCATACTCAGAGCCACCAGGTCAAATATTGACACTGCATATAATTTAGCGGATAGCATCAGGATCTTTATTTTAAATTTGTCACTGGCAATGCCAGTATTTTTTGCCCATTGCTATTTTCCCTTGATTGGTGCGTGGAAAGACACTGGACATGAGTAGCCTGCAGTCAGGACAGGGACCAAAGGTAGTGCAGGTACCAGCTCATTGGAGAGCAAGAATGCACACAAATTATACTGCAAAGCACTCAGATTAATACTTTGATGGATCAGGCTACAAAGACGGCTGATGAATTGCTTGGTTACACGACTGTGAAGACTGCCCGAAAGTCTGTGGTCAATGTCACAGAGCATGGACGAGTCTGGTAAGCAGCTTGGCAAAAGGCATTGCATAAGACTTTGCCCATCCTTTCAAACTGGGATGTGGTGGTCACAAATTGGATAGACTAAGTTTCTCTCCTGACATTCTACTACTCACCTGCAGTAAGGAACAGGAATAGCTGAGCAGAAATGGACCTCACCTTCAGAACTGGCTAAGTTTGAAAAAAAATCAAAGAGTGACATCACAGGAAAACCGTAAATTCATTTGTTGGTAAGAAACTGTTGTTAGGGAGTGTCTTTAAATGGATATAAATTAAAAAAGCATATCATATTTAAAGAAGCAGCTGCTTGGTTTAAGTAGGAAACACTAAAAGTAAGGGGAAGGCAGGGCCAGTAAAATAAAGTTGTATAAATAAACCAAAGTAAAATAATGTTAACATAAGGGAAGTAAAGTTAAGACATGGCAGGCAGGGCAGCTCGGTTGTGTGGAATGTGTGTCCTATAATACGTGGGAAGTCATGGACGTTACCGGCGTCCTAAATGACCATATGTGCAGGAAGTGTCACCAGCTGCCACCTGAGCTCCAGGGTTCGGAGCTCAAACAGTAGTTGGAGTCATTTTGGCACATCCACGAGGCTGAGAACAATGTGGATAGCATGTTCAAGTAGGTGGTCACACCACAGTTTAGGAGCCTGAAGGCAGAAAGGGAAATAGGTGACCGCCAGGCGGTCGAAGAGAACCAGGCAGGTTGTGCAGAAGTCCCCTGGGTCCTGCTCAATCAGTTTTCCATTTTGGATACTGGTGAGGGCGTTGGTTCCTCAGCGGAGTGCAGTCAGAGTCAAGCTTGTGGCACCACAAGACGCTCAGCTGTACAGAAGGGGAGAAAGAAGAACGGAAGAGCAATAGTGATAGGGAGTTCCTCAGTTAGGTGAACAGGCAGGCGTTTCTGCGGCCATAGATGTGACTCCAGGATGGTATGTTGCCTCTCTGGTGCCAGAGTCAAGGATGTCACAGGGCAGTTGCAGGATACTTTTCTGAGGGAGGGTGTACAGCCAGTAGTCGTGGTCCAAGTCGGTACCAATGACTTAGGTAGGAGTGGGGTGTGGTCCTGCAATCAGAATTTAGGGAGCTAGGTTGAAAATTAACAAGTAGGACTTCATAAGTAGTCATCTCTGGATTACTCCCAATGCCACGTGCAATTGATTACTGAAATGGGAGGATCAGGCAGATGAATGCGTGGCTGGAAAAATGGCACGGGAGGGAGGGCTTTAGGTTCTTGGGACACTGGGACTGGCTCTGGGGGAGATGGCACTTGGCCGGATGAGTTGCACTTGAACAGAGTTGGGACTGAGTTCCTTGCAAAGTGATTTACTAGTGCTGTTGGGAAGAGTTTAAGCTACATCTGCAGGTTCTGGGAACCAGGAGACAATATTAAAGAGTAATACCAGGGGCACAAAATACTGGGAAAGACAGATATCACTATAATAGAGAATATTAAGTTAACAGGTGGAGTCAGAGTAAGGGAGAAAGTAATGAAGTCTAACTCGAGGTTATACTGCATGTATGTGCATGTGTGGAGCATAGTAAATAAGATTGGTGAGTTACAGGCACAGATTGACATGTGGAATTATGATGTTGTGGCGATAACAGAGACCTGGCTCTTGGAAGGGCAGATTTGGGTGCTAAATATTCCTGGGTACAAGGTGTTCAAAAAGGTAGGAAAGGAAAAAAAGGAGAGCATTGCAGTGCTGAAGTAAGAAGATGTCCCAGTGGGTTCAAGGACAGAATCAATTTGGCTAGAGCCAAGGAACAAAAAGGGTGCAATTACATTACTCTATAGACCACCAACTGGTGGGAAAGATGTGATGAAGCATATTTGCAGGGAAATTACAGACAGGTGCAAACATTATAGAGTAGTTATGACAGGAGACTTTAATTACCCGATTATAGACCAGTATAGTAGTAATGTAAAGGGCAGAGAGGGGAAAGAGTCCCTAGCATGTGTTCAGGAGAATTCTCTACAGCAGTATGTGTCCAGTCCAACAAGAAAGGAGGCACCTGCCAGACCTGGTTCTTGGAAATGAGGTGGGCCAAGTAGATCAAGTGTCAGTGGGGGAATATTTAGGAGAAAGTGATCATTGAATCCTAAGGTTTAGGATCATGGTGGAAAAGGACACTGGGCAATCAAGAATAAGAATAATTATCTGGGTGGGATCTGACTTCAATGGGACAAGAACAGAGCTGGACCGGATAGACTGAAACCAAAGGTTGGCGGGAAAAACTGAGGTTGAACAATGGGCTACCTTCACAGAAGAAATGGTTTGGGCACAGTCAAGGTATATTCCCTCAAAAGGGAAAGGCAGGGCAAAGAAATCCAGAGCTACTTGGATGAAAAAGGAGATAGAAATTAAGATAAAAAAGAAAAAATGTGCCTATGACAGGTGTCAGATAGAAAATACAATTGAGAACCAGACTGAATACAGAAGGGAGGTGAAAAAGCAGATAAGAGAATTGAAGAGGGATTGTGAGAAAATACTGGCAGCTAACATATAAAGGAATCCCAAAGTCTTCTGTAGGGACCAAAAAGGGGACTTACACATGGATCCAGGGGGCATAGTTGAAGGTGTTAAATGAATATTTTACATCTGTCTTTACCAAGGAAGCAGATGCTACCCAGGTCATAGTGACAGAGGAGGATACTGTCACCAGAAGTGTTCAAATTGAAAAGGAGGAGGTATTGGATAAACTGTTGGTACTTAAAGTTGACAAGGCACTGGGACTGGATGAAATGCATCCAAGGATATTAAAGGAAGTGAGAATGGAAGTTGGAGGGGTACTGGCCATAAACTTTCAGTCTTCCCTACGCTTAGGGGAGGTGTCAAAGGACTGGAAAATTGTAAACATTATACCCGTGTTCAAAAAAAGTTTTTAAGGATAAGCCCATCAATTACAGACTAGTCAGTTTAACTTTGGTGGTGGGAAGCTTCTAAAACAATTATTCGAGATAGAATTAATAGTCACGTGGAAAAATTTGGGTTGATTAGCAAGAACCAGCATAGATTTCTTAAGGGAAAATTGTGTTTAACTAACTTGTTGGAATTTTATAAAGAGGTAACAGAGAGGGTTGATGAAGGTAATGTTGTTGAAGTGGTGTACATGGACTTCCAAAAGGCATTCGATACAGTACCACACAACAGATCTGCAAAAAAAGTTAAAGCGCATGGAATAAAAGTGAATACATAATTGGCTGAGTAAGAGGAAGCAGCGAGTAATGGTCAATGGATATTTTTCGGGCTGGAGGATGGTTTATAGTGAAGTTCCCCAGGGGTCGGTATTGGGACCCTTGCTTTTCCTGATATATATTAATCATCTAGATCTTGGTGTGCAGGGGACATTATCAAAGTTTGCACATGTTACAAAACCGGGAAGCATTGTAAACTGTGAGGAGACAGTGTAGAACTTCAGAAGGATATAGACAAGTTGGTGGAATGGGCAGATAGGTGGCAGATGAAGTTTAATACGGAGAAGTGTGAGGTGATCCATTTTGGTAAGAAGAACATGGAGAGACAATATAAAATAAGGAGTACAACTCTATAGGGTGTGCAGGAGCAGAGGGACATGGATGTATCTGTACATAAGTCATTACAGATGGCAGGGCAGGTGGAGAGAGAGCAGTTAATAAAGCATACAATATCCTAGGCTTTATTAATAGGGGCATAAAGTACAAGAGCAAGGAGGTTATGCTGAACTTGTATAGGACACTAGTTAGACCTCAGTTGAAGTATTGTGTACAATTCTCAGCACAACACTTTAGGAAGAGCTTGAACGCATTGGAGAGAGTGCAGAAGAGGTTTGGAAAAATGGTCCCAGGGATAAGAAACTTCAGTTATGAAGACAGATTGGAGAAGTTGGGACTGATCTCCTTGGAGGAGAAAAACCTAAGAGGAGATTTGACAGAGGTGTTTAAAATCATGAGAGGGCTGGACAGAAACTCTTCCTGCTCGTAAATGGATCGAGAATGAGAGGGTTTAAAGTGATTGGCAGAAGAAGCAAATGCATTGAGAGAAAAAACTTTTTCACACAGAGAGTGGTTCAGGCCTGGGATGCACTGCCTGGAAATATGGTGGAGGCAGGTTCAATTGAGGCATTCAAGAGGGCATTAGGTGATTATTTAAGTGGAAACAAAGTGCAGGGTTATGTTAAAATGCAGGAGAATGGCTTTAAGTCACAATTCTCATTCGTGAGCAGACGCAATGGGCCGAGTGGCTTCCTCCTCTGCCATAATAATTCTGTGATTCTAATCCATGTTCTCCTCAAGCTTACAAACATGTACTACATAAATCCAGAATAACATCATATCCTCACTCTACTTGTCCTATTTATTTGATAATTGGCGCATTTCTCGGTTGCTTTTCATTATGTAGATTTTATCATATTATGCACATTTATTTAGGTTGCCTAAGGTGCCATGTCATTCTTTTATTACTGAGGATTAATTATCAAAAAAAATGTAATTGCAGACTCAGTTTCTACGTTAAGCTTAACATTTTGATATCAGTTTAAATAATTAAAGCAGAATGACTCCCCAATTTATATAAGTTAAATGATCAATTCGTATATCCTCTATTCGTTTTCCTCTAAAAACACGACCAAAAATGTGCGAATTTAATTGTATATACAAAAGAAATACACTTGAGGCATCAAAATCATCCATGTTGGTGTTTTCCTTCCACGCGAGCCAATAGTCTAACATTTACTTGTCCTGTTCCCATTTGCTTTCAACCCCATTTACTGCATCAACCTACCCAATCTCATACCAACATCATTTCCACTTCAACCACAAGCCCTGGAGGTAATCACACAACTATCTGTGTAAATAAGCTTAGCTTGTTCTGTCTTAAATCTCATACATATAATTTTGTAACTATAGACGGACCCTTGTTCTAACCCATGAACTACTTGGAAAAAGTCTACTTGTTATAATTATCATTTCTTTTCTTCCTTAATTTTTAAACACTTCTACCCTACTGTTCTGAAATCTGTATTGTTTTAACAAAAAAAGTCTTGATCTTTCAAATTACCAGTTTGCATTTATTTAGCATCTTTAATATAAAAAAAGGAAAATGGATCCCAAGCAGCAAAGGAAAGATTAAAAGGGGGTAATTAAAAACTTATTTGTAAAGGTATGTTATAAGAAGGAGAGGGAAGAAGAGCCCAAGTTTACACTCTTTCAGGCTGGGCTCACATGAAATCATTTCTGGTGAACCATAAGTCGGAGGTTCCAGCATAAGTTGGCTCCCTGGAACCTCTGATTCCATTGTGGCTCTCAATAGCAATAAACATCGAAACGTTCATCACTATTGGGCTGTAAGATGTGGGCCAATATGTTAATCAAACTTAATATTATCTGTTTTATTATTAAGATAATTCAATTCTAATATTCAAGTATTATCTTTAAGGGCGAAGTTTTGCGGCAGTGGGATTTTATGTTCCCGCTGAAGCCAATGGGGTTTAGAACGTCTCGCTGCATTTTACTGCTCCGTCCCCACTGAAACGGGGCCGTAAAATTTCGCCCCAAGAGTGAAGCAAAGGATTTATTTAATATTTCTGCCATTCCCAGTAACCTGTCCTTGACCATTCTTCAATGGCCCAATGCAATCTTTGATAATTTTCTGGTTCTTCACATAATTGATAAAGCTTTTTCCATTACTTCCACAACTGTCTATGATCCTATTTCCAATTAGCCTTTTAGCTGATCTAACAACAGCTTTTATTTTCTTTAGCTCTTTGTTATACTCAATTCTGATTGGGATTATGGGGGCCACAGGTAGGAAAATGGAGTTGAGGCTAGGTGAGATTAACCATGATCTTATTGAATGGTTGAGCAGGCCTACTCCTGCTCCTATTTCTTATGTTCTGTTTAGTTAAGTATTAAATGCCTTTAATTTGCAGAATAACTTCTATTTACATCTTATGTTTCTTTGTACATAAGCAGTCAGACATCCTAGATTTTTTTTTAACACACTTCTTCCCTTTGGCTTTAGGTCCATAATTGTCCTCTACATTTTTTACCTTGTTCTTAAAAGTTTTTTATTCCTATTCTGCACTGGTCTCATCATCACCCAGTAGATTTAGTCAATTTATCAATTTCAAATTAGCTGCCATTCCAATGAAGTTTGCTCTTGCAATCTGGTACAAATTGCAGGTTAAGTTCCTAAATTCTACTAGCATATTGAAACTATGTAATGCTGTGTTCACTGTTGCCCAGATGTTCCCACAAAGATTTGTGACATTATGATGTGTAATACCTTTGAAAAGGCAGGCCTGATGGATGCATACCAGACCTTGATCTATTAATTAGATGGGGTTTCAGCATAATAACAAATCAAGTTATTCACAAGGATCTGCTGAATTGGGCCTTCAGTGGTAAAGCTTGTCAAGGCACAGTGGGGGTACAACCAATGCCATATGTTAGCGCATAAATTTGTTAACATATTTGCATGAAATTCCTCTCTATTGTTTTAAGGAAGATGCTATTGTATTTCTCATAAGCAAGCTTAAGAGCTAAAAATTTTTTGCGTCGCCTTTCGGGCATGTGGTTCAAAATTTGCAATCTAGTTACACCAGTTCCCACTGAGATAGGCAGCATGCAAACTTCGTGCTGCTTCTCATTTAAATGATAGTAGCATTCGACCAAATGGGGCATTGAATGCTTAGCAGAAGCAAGGCAGCACGTGCTGATAACAACTGGTGCAGCTAGCCTTCTCCTGTTATAGAGGTGCTGGATCCATTGGAAGGAGGTTGCTGCTGATCAACACTGGCTGCAAGCAGGAGATGCACAAATGCAGCATTAGGGAAGACAGAGAGTTCATGGTTCACGGATGCAGTGCTGGAAGCCTTAGTGGTGGAGGTCAACAGGGGAGAGAAACTATTTTCCCCATAGGAGGCCGTCAAGGATCACCCTTCGAAGGGAATGGGAGCGAATGTCCAGGGAGGTTAATGCCTAATGTCAGGCCCGAAAAGCCTAGCAACAGTACGAGAAGAGGTTCAGTGATATCAGGCATGCGGCTAAGGTCAATGACATCTCTTGACATCTCCCAGCCAGTGATCAACCTCACAGACTGCTCAATACATCACATGCCCATCATACACATCAGCAGGTCCTAGCACTCAGGCCTCACATTCATATACATCAAGTCAGCCTGACACATCTGCCAATGATGCCAACTTAATGCTCAGCTCCTTTGCTTCCACATACCTCCAACGATTCAGCTGTGGCAGGCACATAACTCAAACACAGTGCAACACAAACAATGGCATTCTGCCATCTCTCTTGCAGTTCAACATTGGCCACAACTGCTGAACCACTGAGAAACAGGCACAGCTTCATTCCCAGAGCCCAATAGAGCAGGCGATGCAGCGCATCATCGATTACTTGCAACTGAGCCTGTAGCATCTGGAATTGCCAAGAATATTTGCAGCTACCAGCTCAGATAGTGGCAGTGCACAAACTTTAGAGGTTAGCATAGAGTCAGGATCTGCATGTGGTGAGTCACTGGACACAAGTGGGCTGCAAGCAGACCAGAGGGAAAATATAGTGTGTGTGCCAACCCACCAGAGGGTGAGGGAGCAGACAAGTCCTGCTGCAGGTGGCTCAGATGAGGACTTTGATGGGGAGGCATACAGAAGAAGGCTACTGAACAAGCACTCCAAGCTGTTTGGTGCATTGGCAGGCATGCCCTTCTTGTTGTTGCCTCTTGCCAGCCCAGCCAGGCTGCTGCTGCCCATGCTGAGGTGGTGCAGTTGAAACTCAAAGCGCTCAAGGCCCACAGCTGCTCAAGGTCATCCCACATCACCACCAAAGTCAGCAGACTTCTACCTGCCATGCTGAACCCACTGAGGTAGCACTACATATAGGAGCACAAGTTCGGGCAAGGCCACCTACAAGAGAGACATGGGGCAGAATTTTCTGGCTGGCGGGCAGGTGGATCGGGCTTGGACCCGAACACTGCCCACAATCGGGTCTGTGCCGCCATTTTATGCGTGTGGGCCAATTAAGGCCCGCCCAGCGTGAATCGTGGCTCCTGAGGACAGTGGGAGTGGGTGGGCAGTGGCGGGACTGAAATGACCACCATGTCCATTGGTGACCCGGCAGCCTGTTTTAAAAAGTTGCTGCAGCCTTTCAAAGACTGTCAAACATGGCTACTGGAATGGCTTCCCAGAGCGCTGCTGGTGAGCAGGCCAGGTAGGAGGGTAGGGCAGGGGGCAGTGTGCATCTCATTTTTTGGACAATTGTCTTGCTGCCCTCCTCGAGGAGGTGGCAGCACGGCGAGAGGTCCTCGTACCTCAGGACAAGAGGAGGAGGCCCCCCACACAAGACCAAACGTGCCTGGGAGGAGGTTGCAGAGATGGTGAGCTCCCACGATGAGGTGCGACGCACGTGGATCCAGTGCCGCATGCGCTTCAATGACTTCTTGCGCTCGGGAAGGGTGAGTACCATGTTGGCATTGGTCACTTAACCCAGCAGGTAGGCTTTCCCTCCAGCACCACCCCCCAAAGTCTGAGTGTAATAAGCATTGAATCACTGACGGCATGTGTCCTTCACTGAGTGGGCCAGCAGATATTGCTCATGCCTAGGTCACCAAGAGGGTGGTGAAGAGATGGGTTCTGCACCCGCAGCATGCGGTACACTGAGACCCACATTACTGTTTTGGGGGCAACCTGGAGGAGCTGCACTTAGGCGCAGTGCTGGTACTCCAGGACATGTCAAAGTCAGGGTGATGACAGCTGGGTGGGGAGCTTCAAGGTGGCGTTGGCACCGATTGATCTGCTGCCTTCTGTGCTCCATGTGCTTGCGCCTCCTTGATATGGAAGGTTAGACCATGTGGTGCTTAATGTGATGTAGGCAGCATTTGGCCAAGGGGGCGGGGTGGGGGTGGAGAGACAGGCCTGGCATCTTTGTGAGAGTGTGCGGCAGCAGCGGGGTGAGGAGGTACTGGAGCCACTCTGGTCAGGGTGGGCCGGCTGCAAAGAAAGCCCAGGTACAAGTGGCACTAATCAATGCTCTTCTCTCCTTTTCAGGAGGAGAATACACATAAAGCTGCCCAACGGGTGAGGACTGGTGGAGGGCCAGCCCAGTGGGCTTTGCTTAGCCACAAGCAGGAGGCCCTAGATCTGGAGAGGCCCATGCGCCCAGATCCACCGGTTTTGGTGAGACTGGGGTTCCACGGGCAGGTATGTATGCCCAGCACTGAGGTCATCATTGTTCTCTCAGCAGCCATGGGAGTTCAGTGATTGAAGTTTGCAACATGGCTTATAGAAGGATGAATCCATAATGATCCAGGGGACAGGGATGCACATTAACATTGTCTCCATGTTAATTGATCCAATGTTGTTTTTTCTTTCAGCATCAGTGGAGTAGGGCTGGGAGGAGGAGCATGCATTCATGATGAGCAGGGAGGTTCGAAGTGACCTCACGTCAGCGCAGCAGCTGCCTGTCATCTCTGTGTGCTCCTCTCAGGGCGCTCCAAATCAAGGCGGCAGCTCCTCTGCCCCTCTGCCAGTGACCGTTGCATCTGATGAGGCTACAGCAACTGGGGACAATCCAGCTGTGGAACTGGCAGTTCCCTCCCAGGCAGCTCCAAGGGCCAGAGGGCGGCCGCCAAGGTCATCGAGGCCAACAGGACAGCACAGTGAGCAGGCTGTCTCAGGTGCCAATCCCAGCTAGGGGGCATTGCCAAGATGAAGCACCCAAAAGAGTAAACATAAGGCACCTTAGGCACACCATGGGTTTATCATTGGTGTTTTTGTGTTGGCCTGCAATGAGGTCTTTATAAGTTGGTGCGATGTTGAACACCTTTGTCATTTTGTTCTCTTAAGTTCCTTTCATTATACCATTAAATTCAGATATGTCACCATGGCTGAATGTGCCTCTTTTCTTTTGCAGGTGGATGGTTACCAATAATGTTATGAGTGATTTGTGGGAAATTCAGTTTTATTGTCAAGACCCTTAGTTAATGTTCCTATCCAGGCAGATTTTGCACTTACATATTGAATATGGAGCTTGCAGCCCAGGCTTGTCCTGGAGGTCCATCTGTGGTGTGCTAGCTGAAGGTTCATTGGATTACAGCCTCCCGGGTGTCCCTGCCTCCCTGGAGTATGACTGGGTCAGCACCTACCCCCTCAGCATTTCCCTGTGTGTGATCACCCTCGAACTCACTGCTGGACTCATTATGTGCAGCCGCAGCCATTGTGTCTACATCTTCTTCATCCACAGAGTCCCCCCTTTCGAGCACAAGGTTGTGGAGAGCACAGCATGCAGCCACTATCACCAACACACGATCTGGGGGGTATTGGAGTATGCCCCCTGAGCGGTCCAGGCATCAGAAGCGCATCTTGAGAAGACCGATGGCTCTCTCCACCACAGCCCTCATGGAGGTGTGGCTTCCATTATACTGCTGCTCAGCTTCTGTTCTTGGATGGTGGAGAGGCATCATGAGCCACCTTCTGAGGGGATGGCCCTTGTCACCCAGCAGCCATCCATCCAACCAGGCTGGAGCACTGAAGAGCCCCGGCACCTGGGAGTGTCTGAGGATGTAGGCATTGTGGGAGCTGCCTGGGTACCTTGTACAGATTTGTAGAATCAGCACCCTGTGGTCACACACTATCTGCACATTCATGGAGTGCAAGCCCTTCCTGTTGATGAAGGCACCGGGCTCATCTGCTGGCGCCTTGATGGCCACGTGTGTATAGTCGATTGCACCCTGGATGCAGGGGAAGCCAGCAATGGCCGCTGGCTCATTGTGCCTGGCTTGCCTAGTCCCAACGGTAGTGGATGAAGGTCAGTGCACGCCTAAACTGAGCGTCTGTAACCTGCTTGTTACAAATGTGGACAGCTGATTGGGAGACAATGCAAAGATCACCCGAGCCCTGAAAGGAACCAAAGGCATAGAAGTTGAAGGCAGCTGTGACTTTCCGGGCCACTGGCATGGGATATCCACCCACACAGTTAGCGGAAGTCTCAAGCCCAGTCATCTGACAGATATGGTTGACTGTTTGCCTTGAGAGACGGAGCCCCCTTTGGCACTGCACCTCAGACATGCACCTGAGGGAGCTACTTGGCTGCCTGTATACTCTGGCAGCAAGATAGTGGCATTTTCTGCTGCCCCTTCCACCTTGGACTACCTCTTGGCCCTGCACCCCTTGTGGCCATGCCTCTCCTCCAAAAAGTGCCTCCCCTGGAGGCTGAATGTGCGCTCCTGGCCTCCTCCTCCTTCTAGCCCTCCCTTCCTCAAAGGAGGTGCCTCCAGTGGAGAGTTTAACTCCCATTCCCAGGCTAAGGGAAGGCTTCCTGAAACCTGCAGGCCCCAAAACAATTCTTCACTGAAAAGTGCTGACCTGAAGGCTGTGAGTTCAGTCCAAGCAGCTGGTATGCGTGTTGAAGTGTTGCAGCTCACACAGGCAAGTATCAGTAACTTTGCAAATTAAATATTTGACAAAGCACACTCGCAACCCCACTGGGCCCTCTTATCCCGCTCGTGGATGAGGTTTATGCAAGTGTCTCAAACCCGCCTGCCCGTTGCGCCCATGCGACAACCTGAAGATTGCATCGGCATCTATTGGCGCATCAAGAGCCTTAAGTGGCCCGTTAATTAATGGCAGATATCATCGTGCACCTGCCCAACAAAATATCACGATGTCGGGACGCTCGCCTGAAGTCACTGCACGTCATTTTACACTTCGGCGTGTGGGTCCCACCCCCGCTTGCCAATGGGAAAATTCTGCCCACTTAGGGAATGCACAAACGTAAATGTTACATTTTTGCTTGTATAATTTGATGTGTGTTTGGTAAGGAGGTTATGACATTGTGGTGGTTATTATTGCAGGATTTTGAAGGGATGTCGCAGATGAAGGTGGGGTATAGTGAAGCAATGGTAGTGAAGGATGCTGTCCAAGGAAACCAGAGTTTGGGTAGGAGCTCAAGAATAGCCTATCTGGAGTAAAGGCATCGCCGATGTCTCCTCCTGCCTTCTACTCCTCACTTGCACAGAGGCATTGCAACTACATCCTCCATTACTGTTGCAGCCTTTATGTGGACGGGTCAATAAATCGTCTGTTCTCCATGTGATAATGCAGCAACACTCCCTGCTGAATCCAGCAATTCATCAGAATACCTCCAAAAACACAGTGCACAAAATTTGCAATCATCCTATGTAAAAGCAAAATACGGCAGACTGGAAATCTGAAATAAAACAGAAAATGTTGGAAGCACTCAGCAAGTCTGGCAGCATCTGTGGAGGGAGGAACAAGAGTTAACATTTCAGGTTAGTGAGCTTGCATCAGAATTGGGAAAAGTTAGAAATATATATTGGGCCTGAACTCTCTGCCACTCTGCTCCTACTTGCTTACCTTTACATTTATTCGATCCTGTCTTGCCTGACCTTTCAACTCAGGCTGCGCAAGAACTGTGCAGGACAGCCCACTCCTGTGGTCTTCAGTCGAGGGCTCCTGAACTGGCAGGAAGGAGGCCATGCCCCCTTTTTATGGGACTAGCTGTTGTAAAGCAGGTAAGTTTAAAGGTCCAGCCAGGTTTAAAAATCTTTGATAAGCCAGGGAGAAAGTAAGTGCATAAGGTAGGTGGGTCTGGAGAGGTGTGGGGCGGGGGTCCGGCCTTGGCAGGTGGGGTTGGGTCGAGCCTTGGCGGTGGTGAAAGTCAGCAGTTGGGCCTTGGGGAGGGTTCTGAGCGTTAGGATCAGGCCTGGGGGGTGGGGGGGGGGGCGTGGGTTGGGGGAGTCAGAGTTGAGCATCGGACTTTAGTTGGGGAGGGGGTGAGGTGGGGTTTGAGAGTCAGAATTTGCACCTTGGGTAGGGAGCAATCAGGATTGGGAGTCGGGCCTGGTTGGGGAGGGGGTATGGGTGGGAGGCAGGAGTCGGGTCTTGGGGGGAAGAGTCCCCATGTGGGGGCTGCCCCATGAGGGTAGTGTCCCCATAGGGGTGCAGTTGGGGGGTGGGGGGTGTCCCCATGGTGGGGAAATGAGTCCAGCTGGGGGGAAGTAAAGAGTCTCCATTACGGGGTAGTCAGAGGTTGGGGGGAAGGGCATCCAGTGGGGGGAATGGGGAGTCTTATCGGAGTGGAGAGTCCCATGTGGGGAGTGGGGAGAGTATCATAGGCGGTGGTAGTCAGGGAGTTGTGGGGGGGCAGGGGAGTTCCTTTAGAGTTTCGGGGTGTTGGGCGAGTCCCTTGGGGGTCGATGTCATTACCCAGTGGTTAGAAATGGTTTTAATTCTTCTAACCATTTCTAGCTAATTATCAACGTAACACAGTCGGAACCATCCAAAGTTTGATTTAAATTGCCTTTTCGAATGGTTCCTAGTGCAGGCAATTGCCCATGGGAACTTTGCACTTCCCAGACAATTGCCATGCAAACCTTACTTGGAAGGGGGGTTCCCCAGCACATTTTTGGGGCACTGTCCAATTACACTACCCTGGTGGTTGGAAGTTACGGTCCAATAGGTTTTGAGCAAGTGAAAGGGGAGGGGGTGGGAAGAAGAACATAGGGTGGAGGGTAGGAGAGATGAAATGATAAAAGTTTCTTTTGGTGGCAGGCAAAAGGAGATGGTAATGGGACAAGTAGATAAACAAAAGATGTATCTAGGGAAGGTGTGAATAGCAGGATAGTTGCTGCCTGAATGCAAAATAAAGTAAATAAGAGAGAAATGAAAGAAAAAGATAAACCAATAAAGAAACACAAAACAACATGGTGACTGGGATTACAGTCTGAAACTGTTGAACACAATATTGAGTCCTGAAGGCTGTAAAGTGATCAAAGGATGAATCGCTGCTCCTTGAGTTTGTGTTGAGCTTCATTAGAACACTGTAGCAGGCCAAGGACAGAAAGTCAGAGTCAGAGCAAGGTGGAGAATAAAATAACAGCTGACGAGGAGCTCAAGGTCATGCTTGTGAACTGAACAGAGATTCTTTGCAATGTCACCACCTAGCTGCATTTGTTCTCTCCAGTGTAGAGGAGACCACATAGTGAACAACAAATACAGTATTATAAATTGAAAATAAAAAAAAATCGTTGTTTCACTTGGAAGGAGATTTTGGGGCCTTGGGTGGTGCATGAAAAAAGAGGAAGTTAAAAAGAAGACGTCTGCCTAAATAGTGCATTTCACAACCACCGGATGTTTGAAGGTGCTTTACAATCAGTGAAGTACTTTTGAAGTGTAACCATTGTTGTAAAACATGTAACATTTGGGGCAGATGGTGGTATAGTGATAATGTTACTGGACTTGTAATCCAGAGGCCCAGGCTAATGCTCTGGGAACATGGGTTCAAATCCCACCGAGGCAGCTGGGGCATTTAAATTTAAATAATAAAAAAATCAATGAATTAAAAAAGCCTGGAATTGAAGCTAATCTCAATAACGGTAACAATAAAACTATCATTGATTGTCATAAAAACCCATCTGGTTCATTAATGTCCTTAAGGGAGGGAAATCTGCTGACAGATGATGCCACATCCACAATAATGTGGTTGACTCTCAACTGCCCTCTGAAATGGCCCAGTAAGCCACTCAATTGTGCCAAACTGCTACAGAATGAACGTGAGCAGTTCTGCAACACTGCTGACTGTCATCTTCTCAATGGCGATTTGGGGTGGGTAATAAATGCTGACCTTGCCAACAATACTCACATCCCATGAAAGGATTAAAAAACGTGGGAGACAATTTGTACGCAGCAAGCTTCTGTAAGCAACAATGTGATAATAACCAAATAACATGTTTATCAAGGGGAACCCTATTGATTCCACTTCCTCACACCCCACTTCCTGTAAGGACTCGATTGCATTCTTCCAATTTCTTCAGTCTGTTCAGGCGATTTAGCCTTCCAAACTAGTACTCACGATATGGCTTCTTTTTGTGTCAACCTTGCATTCCCCCTTGGTTGATAGGACTCTCGACCCCATGTCTATTCCATTTCCTACACTTTTGTTCTCATCCCTTTCCCATCCTCCCAGAAGCATGATAGATAACATCACCTTACATTCCACCAGTCTCCAGCAACAAACATATCTTCCTCTCCCCTTTCTGCAGTCCGAAGAGACAATTCCCTTCACAACACCCTTGCCCACTCCTCAATCACCTTCAACACCCCCTCCATTTCCTGCAAGCTCAGGAGATGCAACACTTGACCTTTGACCCTCTCACCCAAACACTCCTTCCAGGTGAAAAAGCGATTCCTCGTACAGTCAATTCAGTATTCTGTATCTACACTGGGGAGACCAAACACAGATGAGGTGACCGCTTTGTGGAACACCTCTGTTCATTCCACAGCTTTGACCCGGAGCTTCCAGTCACCTGTCATTTCAATTCTCTACCTTGCTCCCACTCTGACCTTTCCGTTCTTGGCCTGCAACGGTGTACCAATGAAAATCAATGCCAAGTTGAGGAGCAGCATCTCATCTTATGACTTGACACTTTACAGTCTTCTGAAGACAACGTTAAGTTCAACAATTTTAAATCATAGGGTGGAATTTTTTGTGCCGGTTGGTGGTGGGCATGTTTGACAGCGTGAGCGGACAACATGGCAAGAAGGCTAAAAATCTGTTTCACAACGTTGTGAAAGTAGTTTGCAATTATCTGTCAATGGCAGGCCGTGTCACCCACCGTCGGACGGAGAGGCCCTCATTGTAGCACATCTGCATATCATTATCAGCCCAGCCCTCTGGAATGATCCCCCAATCATCTGAACAGTGTGATTGCACACCGACATGTTTCACAACAACATATATAAGGCAAGCTGTGCTTTGAGGGGAACTCGGAGGTGATTGCACGGTAACATAGTGCACCGCTCGCCAGCGTTGCCTGTTGGACTTCAAGGTTGAGGTGCCGTGCATTCAGGCAAAGGCACAGGCAAGTTGCTTTTTCCCAGCTGGCTGACAGTGGGGTGGGGGTGCAAGGGCTGCCCTGTGGTTGATGATAGTGCACAAGCATATGCGGGGTGGGGGGAAGGAAGCGGCCACGCATTTGTATAAAGTGACCATTGCTCTGCAGCTGAGACAGTTCAGGCGTAGCTGCATTGACATGCGTGGAGTTGGGCCTCTAGCTTATCTGCCCACTCAAGCAACGCAGAGGCATGAAATTACCACCAAGTGCTCCAGAGCTTTTCACCCCTCATGCACAGACTGTAAACTAATGAGCATGTTAGTGGGCTACAGACCAGTTGGACAACTGGGCACATTGTACAATCTCCTTGCTAAATCTGGCCATGGGGCCGTCACTGGTGGAGGCGCTCACAGCTCCATGCAATGTCATTATCCCAGTTTGGACCAGCCTCCCCCTTGGTTCAAGCTTTGAAGCCTTATCCAGCCTTGCAGTGAAGGTTAGGAGAATGCCTGAGCTGAGTGCTCAGCATGCAGTCCAATGGGCAGAGTTATCCAAAGCCGACAATCAGTCAGGTGGAGTGGGGCGGAGGTGGGCGGGGTCTCAGGAAGCCATGCAGCACACTAAACTCTGGCCAGCCAAGTGGTAGCCAGCACTCTTTGGGATGAGTTAAGGAGCCTTCAGAGTTAACCAAGAGAGGCACTTAGAACACCCAAGCTAACCCACATGTGTCTCTTTTTCATCCTGCAGGAGTACAACATCAGGAACATGGAGCCTGGTGACCGAGCTGAATGCCTCATGGCTTACAGAGAGCATGAAGGAGAAGAGAGCGAAAGAGGTGCCTGTCTGGGCAGAGGAAGGAGCAGTACCTTCAGAAAGATGATGCTGCGGCTCCTGCACACGTTGCTGAAAAGCCACAGCGAGCTGTCACGGTTTAGCACCTAGCAAGGCCCAGGGTATATTGATGCCGCCTTTCATTCCTGCAGATGACCAAGTATCAGTGTCACTGAAGACTGCACATGTCTGGTGAACTAGTCTGTCACATCTGTCGGATGCTGCAGGATTTGGCGCCACGTGGACATGGAGGCATCCAGAGCCTGTGGCCGTGAAAGTGACCACCGAGCTCAATTTTTAAGCCAGCAGTTCCTTTCAGGGCTCCAATGGTGACCTCTGTGGGATCTCACAAGCCTCCACTCAAAAATGCATCCATGAGGTCACCGAAGCCATCTTTGCGAGGGCACACAACTTTTTGCATTTCTCCCGGATTCAGTAAAGTCAGGAAGCAAGAGAGCTGGGATGTGTCAGATCTCAGGTTTCCCACAGGTGTGTGATGCAATTGAGTGCGCTCACTTGGCGCTCAGATCTCCATCACAATAAGCAGTCAGTTATGTTAACCGCAAGGGCTTCCATTCACTGAGCATGTAGGTGGTGTGCAAATATCACAAACCCATCCTGCAGGCCTGCACCTGGTCCCCAGGGAGCGTCCACGACTCCGACATTCTCAGTAGGTCTCAAATCCCTGACATCTTCCAAGGTCTACAGAGGCTGCAGGGTTGGCTCCTTGGGGACAAGGGCTACCCACAGAGGATGTGGCTGATGACATCCGTCTGGCAGCCTCAGACTGCAGCAGAGCAAAGGTATAACAAGGCTCATGCTGCAACTCACGCCTTAGTGGAGCAACCATCAGGATGTTGAAAATGAGGTTCCGGTGCCTGGACCAGTCTGGTAGAACCCTGTAATACAGTCTGCAGAGGGTGTCACACATCGTCATTGCCTGCTGCACTCATTACAACCTGGCACTGCAACAGGGAGAGGAGCTGGCTGAGGAGGAGATGGAAGAGCTGAAGGTCTCCTCTGATGAAGAGGATGTTGTTAGGGATGAGATGAGGAGGTCCCTGAAGGTGAGGATGACGGTGGAGAGGCCATCGCACTGGCCAGATGAGGCAAGCGCATTCAGGAGGCCCTCATGGCTGCTAGATTTGTGGAGGATGATGAAATTATGCAGTGAGGACACTCAATAGGTCTTCACATAGCCTCTGAGAATTTCTGACTCCTGTCTGGCTGAGGCAGCTCGCTTGGGCTCTGTGATCAGGGTCATATCATAGAGACACAGCCGTGAAACTTTAAATGCACCTTATCCTTTGTCAGCCTTCAGCACCTGACTCCTTCAGGAGCACAATGTCATTGGTCACAAATTCTGCCCTTAAGGTCAGGATCTTTGGGCCGGTGGGTGGCCGCGATCAGCAGGCCCAGGAGCGGCCAGGGAACAAACTGCCGACTGCGAATGACCCCCGACTGCGATTTAACGCTGGCTGGCCAATTAATGGCCAGCCAGTGTGAAAGGCGCGCTAAAAGACTCAGGGCTGTCAGTATGGGGATGGGGAGAAGGGCGAGTGCTGGAGTCAGCGCAGGTGCAGGGGGCAGGGGAGTACGGAAGGTAAGCTCCCTGAAGGGAGGAGGCTGACTCAGAGAGATGACAAATTTAAAATCAATAAAAACAGAATGTAAAATCGGGGAAAAATGTCCACACGCCAGAATGAGACACCTCAACATACAGATGATGAAAATTTTTTCAAAACATTTTAATCTTTTTAATTAATCACAGAAACCTCAACCTACCCTTGGATGAGGTTTCCTCAAAAATACAAAGGCCGCCTGACCGATTTGCCCACCCGCCAGCCATAATGTTGGATGGGCAGTGAAATATTGCTGTCAATTGCTCAGTTAATTGCTTTAATAGGCCTCGTATTTGTTAGTGGGCATGCTGCCAACTCTCGCACACACCGGCCAATTGAAATATCACACGATATTTCATGCTCGAGCTTGTCGGGCTTGCGCCCGCATGCAAAGCAGAAAATTCTACCCCAAAGATCCTGAGAGCACACAGAGATAACGACAGAACTCTGTGATGCCTGCCCATGACATTCTGGCACCAATGACAAGCATCATTAAGATACAGGCATCAATAATGTGTCCAGTGTGAGGCCACACCATCACTTTGGTCTGAAAGCTGCACACTGCACAGGGAAGAGGCCCTGGACTGAGACAGCTGCCTTTATCTTGTGCAGGAACTAAGGTTTCATATCTGAGTGACACAAACACCGCTCAACAGAACAAGGAGCCATAGGCAGGGAGACATTCTTAGAAGTTTATTGACAATAGTGAGCATTATGTACAAGTGATTGACACCCAACCCAGGCTGTGCAACTACATCTTCCTAACCTTCCTAACCCTGCTGCTACGTCTTGGTGCTCCCCCAACATCCACAGTAGAGGTGGAGGCAGCCTGCTTCACTCTGTCTTTGATGACCTTGGCAGGTGTTCTCTGAAGGGCCGAGACCTAGGAGGGTCCCAGCCTGCTTTCGGGCTCCTCCTGTGTGTCAGTGGCACCCTCCTCAGCCTGTGGAGCTGGAGCTGCTGAGGTAACAGGAAGTGGGGATTCGGATGGGCCGGACACTCCTAGAGTCACCTGCCCCGAGGTGTTCACCTGTTGATCCTCCTCCCTATGGGTGCTCAAGGGCCCCAGGCTGACTCCTTGAGAAGGGATAGCTGGAGTGAGATGGCCTGCACCCCTTTCGCGTACACACTGTTGGATGCCAACTATGGCGTTAGCGATGGAGTTCAACCCATGCAGCAGTGCAGGGCAGATGTCCTGGACCAAGGTCTCCATGGCGGCCACCATCATACCAACGTTGATCTCGGTGCGACATGCCGCCACTATCACCTCAGCCTGAAGATGGACAGACTCCTCCATTGTGCCTTGCAATCTGAGGAGTGTAGTGGACACCCCTTCCTGATGTTCCTGAGCTTGCCTTTGCAGCTCCAGCAACTGAGACATGACCGAGTCCAGAGGCTCATCATTTGACTCGGACTCAGCAGATTTCTGGCTTCCAGCAGTCCTCTGAGTGCCAGGGACATGGGAAGTCCCTGCCGCTGTCTGCTGTGGATCAAACAGTGCAATGTGCTCACCAGATTGTGATCCTGAGGCTACTCTAAAGCTAGGTCCCACCGAAATGTGTGTCTCTGCGCTGCTGGTGGGTGTGGGTGAGTGCTATGATGGGTCTTCAATGGAGGTGCCTTCAGATTCCTCTTCAGAGGTTTCTTTGGGGCTTGATTAGAGGCATGAATTACAAAAGGCTAATATGCAAGTACAGCAAATAATTAGGAAAGCTAATAGAATGTTATAATTTATTACAAGGGAAATTGAATATAAAAGTAGAGGGGTTATGCTCCTGTTGTACGGGGCACTAGTGAGACCACACTTGGAGTATTGTGTACAGTACTGGTTACCTTATTTACGGAACGATGTAAATGGGTTCAAAGCAGTTCAGAAATGGTTTCTCAGGCTAATACCTGGAATGGGTGGGTCGTCTTATCAGGAAAGGTTGGACAGACTAGGCTTCTATCAGCTGGAGTTTAGAAGAGTAAGAGGCAACTTAATTAAAACATGTAAGATCCTGAAGGGTCTTGATGGGGTGGATGAAGAGATGTTTCCTCTTGTGGAAAAATCTAGAACTAGGGGTCACTGTTTAAAAATAAAGGGTTGCCCATTTAAAACAGAGATGAGGAAAAATTTATGCATCCAGAGGGTCGTGAGTCTTTGGAAATCTCTTCCTGAAATGGTGGTGAAAGCAGATTCTTTGAATACTTTTGAGGCAGATGCGGATAGCTCTTTGGTAAGCAAGGGGGTGATAGGCTATCAGGGGTGGGTGGGATGCAGATTTCAGGTTACTATCACATCAGTCATGATCTTATTAAATGGTGGATTGATGTAATGTAATCAAGCCTATTCCTGCTCCTTGTTTGTATGTTCGTTTCAATGACCTTCCCTCCACCATAAGGTCAGAAGTGGGGATGTTTGCTGATGATTGCACAATGCTCAACACTATTCACAACCTCTCGGGTACTGAAGTAGTCCATGTCCACCTGCAAGGTCTGGTCAACATTCAGGCTTGAGTTGATAGGTGGCAAGTAACATTCACATCACACAGTGCCAGGCAATGGCCATCTCCAACAAGAGAGAATCCAACCTTCTCACTGTCAACATCCTAGGTGTCACAATTGACCAGAAACTGAACTGGGCCAGCCATATAAATACTTTGATGACAAGAACAAGTCTGAGGCTGGGAATTCACTGGCCAGTCACTCAATTCCTGATTCCTGAAAGCCTATCCACCATCCACAAAGCACAAATCAGGATTGCAATGGAATACTCTCCATTGGCTATATAAGCTCAGGTCCAACAACACAAGAAGTTTGGTACCATCCATGACAAAGCAACCCGCTGCATTGGCATTTCATCAATCCAATCCCTCCACCAGTGGAGCAGAGTGGTGACAGTGTGTGCCACATACAAGATGCACTGCAGCAACATGACAGCCTCCTTTGACAGCACCTTCAAAACCCTCTACCACCTAGAAGGACAAGGACAGCAGATGTATGAGAACACCACCACCTGCAAGTTCCCAAGCCACTCACCATCCTGACTTAGAAATATAGTGCTGTTCCTTCACTGTCACCGAGTCTAAATTCTGGAACTCCCTTCCTAACGACACTGTGGGTGTACCTATACCACATGGACTGCAGCAGCAGCTCACCATCTCCTTCTCAAGGGCAATTAGGGATGGGCAACATATGCTGTCTTTGTCGGCGATGTTCACATCTCATGAAACAATTTTTTAAAAATCCTTTTATGAGCCCATCCCGTTGAAGGGGGAAGCCATGACTGGCTCTCTGCTGTGTTGTTGCCTCCTTCTATTTGAACTATTCCAGATCCAGTATGAATCCACTGCTTTCACTAGCCCTTAAAGAACTGACATACCTATTAACAGGCTTTACTGGGTATTTCTTTGAATTGGGTGGGTTGCCGGGTTCCACCATCCCCCTCCTCAGCAAAATTGCTGATTGCCATAATGGTGCCAGGATACTGGCATGACAGCCGGTGTCGGGAAATTGGCCACCGAAATCCTGCCCGTAAACTTCTGTGTAAACTAGGTCTTCTGTCTGCCACAGAGCGTGCCTAAATGACTTCTGCTACAAGTTAAAATCCAAGCACACTATGCTGATTCAGCGTCTGTGTTAGATGTTAACTTCCTGAATAGCTGATAGATGTGCCAAAATGATCTAGTTATTTTAATAATCTGTATTCATTATAGTGCACATCTTCAATGATATAATTATAGGTAAGAATCTTATAAGTTCAGTTAATGGCATATAATTGTAGTGTTTTAAATTTAAATCATGTTACAAAACTGTTAAAAATGCCAAAAAGTGACATCAATTGAAACATTACCTTTTAATGCTGTGCAATTAGTAGAATACAGCTACATGCAATTGCTGCAATTTTATTCTGATATCTGTTTCATAGAAAAAACCCAATGGAAGTAGGCAATATCAATATTGAATTTTTTTTTACACCACTCCTTTAATGTAGAAAATCTCACCAAGATGCTTCAGAGAGGCATAAGAATTAGATGCTGTTTCAAAGAGGGTGACAAAAGGGTTTGGTCAAATAGGTCTTAAGTATGGTCTTGATAGAGAGGTAAAGGGTGCAGAAGAGGTGAGCCACAAATTGTCAACAACGCAAGAAGTGCAATACATGATAGTAATATTCAACATGTATATCTAGAGTTACAGAGCTATAGGATATGCTGTGTTACAGTAGAATATAGCTCTAAATTAAATGCAAAACCACACACCTACCTCCTGTTTTCATTTGGTCCCTTTCCTTACTGGAATCCTTGGACTCAGCACTGACAATGCTGACTTCACCTAGAATTAAACATGGAAATTCAGCAAAACATGGAGAGAATTATGGGAATTAATATAAAGCTTGTAGAAATTAATTTTGTACTAGCATTAAAATAATAGTGCAAAACTGATCAATGAATCTTCAAATTAATTAATTCAAATTTTATCCTATAAGAACATAAAACAATAAGAAATAGGAGCAGGATTAGACCAGACAGCCACCATTCAATACGATCTTGGCTAATCTTCTGCCTCAACTCTATTTTCCACCTGCTTTCCCCATATCCTTTGATTCCCTGAGACACCAGAAATGTATCCATCTCAGCCTTAAATATCATAAAAGTTGTACCATGCACAACTCTCTGCGGGACAGATTCACAACTGTTTGGGTGAAAACATTTCTTCTCATTTCAGTCCTGTGGCCCCATTTTTAGATCCCCCAGCCAGGGAAAACAACCTCTTAGTGTCTACCCTAGCCCCTTCAGAATCCGTTATGTTTCAATGAGATCACCTCTCAATCCTCTAAACTTCAGAAAGTGTAGACCCAATTTTCTCAGCCACTCATCATAAGACAACCCTCTCATCCCATGAACCCATCTAGTGAACCTTCACTGTACCACCTCCAATGCAAGTATATCCTTCCTTAAATATGGAGACCAAAACTGCACACAGCACACCAGATGCGGTTTTACCAAAACCCTGTACAATTGTAGCAAGACATCCTTATTCTTGTCCTCCAATCCCCTTCAACATAATAAAGGCCAACATACCACTTACCTTTCTAATTGTTTACTGTACCTACATGCTAGTTTTCTTGTATGAGCACACCCAAATCCCGCTGAACATCAACGTTGTTACCTCCTTTAAAAAATATTCTGTTTTCATATTCGTACTATCAAAATGCATAGCCTCACACTCCCCCACTTTATATTTCAATGTAAAGGTTCTGAAATTTGTTGTACAGGAAGTTATAGTCTTCATCTGCAACCAAAATTAGGTCTGATCTGCAAAACTCTTTTGTAAACACTTGAGCTAAAGGAAAGACAGGAATTCCGATCCATTGTTAGATCATCCCCCAATGTCATTCAAATGGGCAGGCAGCAAAGGACAAAAACAAGAAACAAAGGCTCATAAAATTAAGCAAGATGCTCACTTAATTTTTTGGCATTAAACCTGATACTTTATTAAGGCTAAGGCATTTGCACAACATTTGCGTGCACAAGTCCTCTGACACAGGGTTGAATTCTGAGTTTTGGTTTGGGAATCTGGCATCAATCAAGTGGGGGTCACAAACCTGCACAGTCACTTTCAGAGATTTTACCAGGATTGGCTAATTAGTGGCCAGAGGCCAGGCTCCCCATCCAGTTAAGGTCAAAACTGAAGGGTCAAAGTAGCATCCCAGCTTGGAAGAGATGAAGCCTGCTGTTCAGGTAAGAGCAAGGGAACCTCAAAATGTAGGCACATTCTTCACAACTTTTAAATTAAAAAATTCCTTCACCATTGTGGAAGGCATCTACTGCATAGGGCTGTCTGCAGGCAGGGAGAGCCTCAAAGCCTGCCCAGAGCATTGGTTCCCCTGGCCTGGCACTGGGAGGCCACCTCCAAGCAGCTGCAAGACTCCAGTTGTTTTGTGAGAATAGGTCTTAATAGGTCATTTGCCCTAGTTAATTGGCTACCCACCACTTGCAGCTGGGCAGCCCTGTCGACTCCAATCCCACCTCTTGGAAAAGGCCCAAGGCATGCAGGATGGTATCAGCATACCACCATGATAGCCAATAGTGCAAATGTTCACACTCGCCTGCGAAATTCAGCCCACATTCACGTCAGACAGCTGAACTGCAGCTCCATAGGACTCCCAATTCTTTGAGACCTCTGTGCCCCTATATACCACCTCAAATTATTGCCATGAACTATTTGTCATATGTGTACTCATTAAACCCCTGAGAATTTAAATAGCAATTCTCAAATTGGGGCTTTATAAAGGATGCTGTAAAATAAATATCAGGCTATAAATTACAAACAGGGCAAAATGTTAGGTGGTGAATTGTTAAGCAGGTTAACAGAAAAAACACAGGTTCAACCTTTGTGGTAATTAGCCCTGAACTACCTGTTCATCAGAGGGGCTCTGTGAGAATGGAATTTTGGAGAGTTACTATCATGGTCTTCAGCCATCGTGTTCCCACCTGGCCATATCTTCACCAACTTTGAAGTTGGCTGAGGTTCCCACTGCACCCAAGTTAGGCCTCATTTAAATTCAAAAGTTATGGCACCAATGACACAAGTTGGAGGAGGCTGACCTGATATCAAACAAAGCGGAGAGCCCTGGACTGAGGTGTTGCCTGGATAGAAAAGGCTATGGCAATTTTTTAAAAATAACTTTGCTGTTAATTCCTCATTGGCCAAAGTTTCCCAGGGCCTACTCTGCCCCAGCTTGTCTCCCCCTTTTGACAGTGGAATCAACTGCCAAAACCGTAGATTAGTGACAAATTCATGACAAGGACCATTCCCTTGGGATCGCTGACATCCAAGGACTGTTGACCCAAATGCCGTTCACACGTTGGCCTCTACCATAGTTCTGCCAGTTTTGGGAAGGATACTGCCCTCCTGCATTTAAATGAGGTTCTTGCCTCAAGCTTAGGTTCTGATGGAGGTTCCCTCCCTCCTGCAGCTCTGCCCACCATGAACGCCATCCTCCCACAAATAAAATTTGAAGCCTGTGTATCAGGAAGACTCTGCATACTAAAAGCATGACATACAGTGCTTGTGAACATCCATGTCAATGCAAACGAACATAAGGATAGGTATCCAAGGCTGATGAGAATTTCACTCTCAAGTTCAAAATTTGAAGTGATTTATGGCAATCAATTCAACCTCGCTGGTTAAAATGCAATAAAATGATGAAAAATCTTTGTGTTGTTAGTGTGAATTTTGGTCATCGTCACAAAGTTAAACCAGATGGAATTTCTCTGGCTACTTCAAGGCTAGAAGAATATTATATAAATTAGATTTTTAACAGCTTCCTTCACAAAAAACCACAACACTATCCATGTTGCATGGAATAAGAATGAGCCAATGTCAAACTCATTAGTTATTTTCATGCACAAGCCTTGGGGCTACTATTCCTATATTAATGGAAGTTCAGCAGAAAGAGGGTTTGAGCTTCTCCCAGAGTTCTAGAGCAGGAAAGGCGCAAATGGAATCACTGGTAACAACTTTAAATAACTGGCCTGAAATTAAATGGACTGCACTCACAAAATTACTCCAAAATTTAGGTTGGTTTCTTTGCTGACCAGAACTTATTCTGAAACTTCCTGAGGAGATCAGTTCAGCGTTAAATCAAACGAAAAGGGAATATAAATGAGCTTAGGTGGAGTTATTTGATATTCACAGGAAACCCAAAGCAGCACCTTCAGCTGTGACAGAAATAACCTGAGAGACCTGAATTCAACACAATTCGTGTGTGCGCCCATGAGGTTTCATTCTCTTTAGTTTATGCGTCCCAGTTACGGAGATCTTTCTAGAACAAGACTTCAGATCAGACTTAGCCGATATATCCCATTAAAGGCATGAATACAATTTTAAAATATCTTTCAACAGCATTGGCACCAGTGAGTTAGGATGTGGATGATACTGACAAGGTGGTTCTTATTGGGAATTACAATTTACATCTAGGCCAGATTAGGCAGTCATATCCCTGAAAGACACTAATGACCAAGTTGATATTTTATAACAATTTAATAATTTTTATTATAGTCTGCTGCCCAGCCCACAAAGAATTCAAAGTCACAACTTACCATAATGGGATTTAAAGTCATGAGCCTGGGTTACTTAAGTATCATAAACTAACCTCTAGGATACCATAACAAAAACAGAATTACCTGGAAAAACTCAGCAGGTCCGGCAACATCGGCGGAGAAGAAAAAAGTTGACGTTTCGAGACCTCATGACCCTTCAGCAGAACTTTTTTCTTCTCCGCCGATGCTGCTGGACCTGCTGAGTTTTTCCAGGTAATTCTGTTTTTGTTTTGGATTTCCAGCATCCGCAGTTTTTTGTTTTTACCTCTAGGATACCATACTGTGCAAATAAAGAAATCAGCCCTATGATCTTAAAAGTTGCCACATGGGTTAGAACACTCCATCTTCTCTTTTATTAATTCACTGGATGTGGATATGAGGCCAACATTTATTACCCATCCATACTTGCCCTTGAGAAGGTGGCATTAAGTCACTTTCTTGAATTGCTGTAGTCAGCTGGAGCAGGTACACTCACAATGCTGTTAGGAAGGGCATTCCAGGATTTTGAAACAGTGACAGTGAAGTTCCAAGTCAGAATGACGAATGGTTTTCTTGTCTGAGATGGTCATTGCCTGGCATTTGTGTGATGCGAATGCTTATTTACCACGTATCAGCCCAAGCTTGAATGTTGTCCAGGTCTTGCTGCATATGGACACTGACTGCTTCAGAAACTGAGCAGTCGCTAGTGGTGCTGAACATCTTGCAATCATCAGCGAACATTCCCAATTTTGACCAAATGATGGAGGAGAGGTCATTGTGGCAGCAGCTGAGGATGGTTGGGCCTATGACACCATGTCACGGACCTCCTGCAGTGAAGTCCTGAAACAGATGTTTCACCTCCAATAATCATAGTCGTCTTCCTTTGTGCTAGGTAAGAATCTAACAATGGAGAGTTATCCGTTTGATTTCCATTGACTTCAATTTTTCTCAATGTCCTTGATGCCATTTTCTGTCAAATGCTGCCTTGATATCAAGGGCAGTCACTCTCACCTCACCTCTTGATTTCAGCTCTTCTGTCCATTTTTTTTAAGTATTAAACATAGAGCAAGGCATTAAATGCTGATTTACTGGATGAAGAGAAAGTCTTGGATGGAGAAATGTTGAAAGACAAATGTTAAATGAAAAAAATGGTAAATGACGTTGCATTGTTATACAGTTAAAAATAAACTGATTTACAGTAATTTAGCCATGATGTTGGTGATTTGAAAATAATAAAACTTGGGACAGAATTTTCCATGTCTGCTGGCAGCGGGCATGATCGGTGGTATGTACAGACAACATTGCACGATCTGTTTCACAATGGCGGGGAGGTCACAATCGTCTGCTCCGCCTGCTGACTGCACGCTGCGTTTCAGGGTGCGTCAGGCTGCTCACTGTAAACATCACTGTATCATTAAAAGGCCATCCCACCAGGCCCTTGGACCCCCGCCAGATCGTTCATCCAGAAAGCATGACGACATATTTCATAACAGCACACGGGCGATGTGCGCTTGGAGGCCTTCACTTTGGGGGAATTGAGGTGAGTGAACAGCATCATTTTCTACAGCTTGCCAGGATTGCCTCTTGCTTTGCAGGCTTCAGGGGTGCCAGGGGACCTCGGGTGAAATGTCGTTCTGCCTCGGAAGCAACTGTTTTGGGAGAGGTGGTGTTCAGGAGTAACTGCTGCCCAGCAATGGAGGCTACTGTTGTTGGGTAGGGGGGTGGGTCCTGGGGCAGCTGCTGCAATGGAGGCGTGTTGTCAGGGGAGGGTGTCCAGGGGCAACTGCTGTCCAGCCTCGGAGGCAACTGTTGCAGTTGTTGGGGGTTGGGGGGTCGGGGGCGGTGGGGGGGGGGTGGTGGGGGGTGCAAGCAGGGGCAATTGTTGCCCTGGCATTGGATCCCATACACAAGAAATCAAGGTGGGGGGGCAGGGTATGTGAGGGAATTGACCTCACAGTAGGGACACCTGTAAAAACTGACCATCCCTCTGTAACTGAGACAGATCAAGCGCAGACGCAGTGATACAATTGGGGTCGGGATCCTAGCCTGCCCTCCCACACAAGCAATGGAGAGGCACCAAAGTGCCACAGTAGGCTCCAGACCTTACCTTGCCCCGGCACAGACTGAGAGTCTGTGACCATTTTATTGGACCGTAGAGCAGTTGGACAGCACATGTTGTACAATCTCCTTGGCAATGCTGGCCATGTAGCAGTCACTGCTGGAGGTGCACACAGCCCCTTGCAATCTCAGCAACCGTTTAGGAGCAGTGTCCCTGATGTTGCAGGTTGATAAGGCAGCCATGCAGCACGCTCATCTGTGGCCATCCGAGGGGTGACCAGCACTCTCCGGGAGGTGTTATAGGGCCATCACACAGGGCCAGGAAAGGTGCTAAGAACACCCACGCTAACAACGTCTCCCTCTCTTTCATGCCGCAGGAGGACCACATCAGGAGCATGGGGTCTGGTGACCTAGCTGTATGCCTGATGGCTCACAGAAAGCGACTGAGGCACCTTGCTGTGCAAAGGCAGAAACAGCAACCTCATGAAGAAGGGGCTGCTGGGGCTCCTGCACACGCTACCCAGGAACGACAGCGAGCCGTGGCTGGTTGGCGCCTAGTGACACCCAGGGGCTATAGATGCCACCTACCATTCCTGCAGGTGACTGAGAACCAGTGTTGCCGATGACGGCACATCTCTAGGGATCTGGTGGCTCACATCTGCCACTTACTGCAGGACTAAGCGCCAAGGGGATATGGAGGGCATCTAGTGCCAATGGCTGTGAAAGCGACCGCGGTGCTCAATTTCTATGCCAGTTGCTCCTTTCAGGGGTCCACAGGTGACCTCTGTGGAATATCACAAGCCGCCACCCACAAATGCATTCATGAGGTCATGGATGCCATCTTCTTGAGGGCACGCAACTTCATGCATTTCGCCCGGATCTCGGAATTCCCACCTGCGCAGGGTGCAATCGGCTGCTCCCATGTGACGCTCAGGTCTCCGTCGCTGCACACGGTGGACTACATCAACCACAAGGGATTCTATTCACTGAATATGCAGGTGGTATATGACCATCAGAAACACATCCTGTAGATGGTTTCCAAGGAGTGTGCATGACCCTTACATCCTCAGTCAGTCACAGATCCCTGGAGTCTTCCAGGGTCCACAGAAGCTGCAGGGATGGCTTCTCGGGGACAAGGGCTACCTGCAGAGGACGTGGCTGATGACACCCGTATGGCAGTCTCAGATTTCAGCAAAGCGACGGTATAATGAGGCTCACGCTGCAACTCTCACCTCAGTGGAGCAGACCTTCGGGATGTTGAACATGAGGTTCCTGTGCTTGGGCAAGTTTGGTGGAGCCCTGCAATATAGTCCTCAGAGGGTGTCAGGCATCGTCATCGTCTGCTGCGCCCTTTACAACCTGACGCTGCAATGGAGAGAGGAGCTGGATGAGGAGGAGATGGAGGAGCTGGTGGTCTCCTCTGATGAGGAGGATGCTGACAGGGAAGAGAGTGAGGAGGTCCTCGGAGGCGACGATGACGGGAATGACGCCCTCGCGCTGGCTAGATGAGGCAGACATGCTTGGGAGGTCTTCACAGCTGCTAGATTTGTGAAGGATGATGACGACATGCAGCGAGGACATTCCATAAATCTTCACGTAGCCTCTGAGAATGTCTGACTCCTGTCTGGCCGAGGGCAGCTTGCTTGCCCACCGTGATCAGGGTCATATTATAGAGACACAGGCAAGAAATATTAGGAGCATCTGATGCTTTGTCTGCCTTCAGCACCTAAGCCCTTCAGGAGCTGGAGTACAGCATCACTGGTCACAGATGTCGAAGACAACGGGACAAACCCGTCCTTAAAGGTGCTGAGAGCACAGAGAGAGTATGAGAGAACTCTGTGGTGCCTGCACACTACATTCTGGCAGCAATGACGAGCACTGCCGAGATGCAGGTATCAGTAACCCTACCTCTATATCTTGGTGCTCCCCAGACATCCATAGCAGTGGTGGAAGCTGCCTGCTGACTGTGACCCCCTGTCTGTGATGACTTTGGCAGGCATCCTCTGGAGGGTCAAGACTTGGAGGACCCAGACCTGAATTCAGGGTCCTGCTTTGTGGCAGTGGCACCCTCTTCAGCCTGTGGAGCTGGAGCTGCTGAGGTCACAGGAAGAGGGGATTTGGATGGGCCGGTCACTCCCGGAGTCACCTGGGTGGATGGGCTCAGAGTGTGCACCTGCTGATCCTCCTCCCAGTGGATGCCCAAGGGCCCCTGGCTGACTCTTTGAGGGGAAGGGGTAGCTGGAGTGAGACCGAGCTGCCCTGCACCCCTCTTGCATACGTACTGTTGGAGGCCAACCATGACATCAGTGATGGAGTTAAGCCCATGCAGCAGTGCAGGAGTGATGTCCTGGAACAAGGTCTCCATGGCAGCCGCCATCCTACCAAAGTCGACCTCGGTGCGTTGGCTGCCAGCGCTATCACCTCAGCCTGAAGGCGGACGGATTCCTCCATTATACCTTGCAATCTGAGGAGTGCAATGAATTCAGCAAATTTCCGGCCTCCAGCAATCCTCTGAAAGCTGAGGACTTGGGAAGTCCCTGCCACCACCTGCTGTGGATCAGAAAGTGTGATGTTCTCACCAGATTGTGATCCCGTGTCTATTCTAAAGCTAGGTCCCACCGAGGTGTGTTTCTCCACACTGGTGGAGGGTGTGAGTGAGTGCTGTGACGGAACTTCAAGGAGGGTGCCTCCAGATTCCTCTTTGGAGGTTTCTTTGAGGCTTGATTGGAGGCCCTGGGTCATGGGCTCTGTCGGCTGTTTGGCAGATGTGCCTGCAAAAGCAAAGGGAGATAGTTAGTGCATGGCAATGGCCTATGAAACAGGACACATCACTCACTGCATGGGTACTTGATGGATGTTGCATTGCTGAATCCTAACTTGATAGAGCAGCGCCAACCTCATCGTCAGCACAGGACTGGTCCAGATCCTTGCCGGCTAGCTGGGTGGCTCTGTTTTCAAAGTCAGTGAGGACCTTGATTTTGGGCATTCCTCCACCAGCATGGATAGAGATGGAGAATGTATAAGCAGGACGCCTGCCGGGCCAGATGATAAATATGCCTGGCCTGTATGGGTGGCGAGTGGTCCCATGGATGGGCTGAGGACAATGAACATGTGTGTGTGACAGTGAATGGTGATGTCCTTTGAACTGGCAGTGAATGAGGACCCTGTAGATGTGTGATGGGTTTGTGAGTGTGTGAGTTGAGAGTGATGAAAAGAGTGACTTACCCTGGCGGAACGGAAGACATCATTCATCCTCTTGCGGCACTGGGTGGCTGTCCTCTTCTGAAGGAAACTGGCGCTGACCACCACTGCCACCACTTCCCAAGCCAGATTGATTACGATGCTGCCCATCCTGCGGCCACAGCTGGGGTACAGGACATCCCAGTGGGCCTCCACGGCTTCCAGCAGTCACTTGAGGGACCCATCATTAAATCAGAGGACTGCTGTCTTTTTGCCCTTGCCTGCCATGTCTCCCAGGCAGTGGTGGTGAACTGCCTGGGAGACATGGTAGTAATGAGCGGTGTGCTGGCGGCTGCCTTTTAAACATGGCAGCCGGCATGATGCAATGGCGGGGTGATGGCGGAAGGGAAAATGAGAGCCCACCGGCATGGAAATGGTGTGTTTCCCAGGAATACATAAATAATGTGGCAGGTTTGGGACAATATGGCGTGAAAACCCGCCATCACCGTTGGCGGGTAGGATGCCATTTTGCCCACCTGCAACCGCACTTAATGCAAATTTGGGAAAATTCCACCCTTGGTTGTAAACTTGTCTCCGAGTCAGGAGATTCTGGGTTCAAGCACAATTCCAGGACTTTGAGTACATGATCTCTGCTGATACTTCAGTACAGAAGGAAGGACTGCAGCATTGTCAGTGGTGTTGTCCTTCAATTAAAACCAAAAGCCCACTAAACAGGTCAGTTGACCAACATCTTCCAGAAGCTTGTAGCTCAGTCCCAACAGTTGTCTTCAGTACTCTTTTCTCATTCCCGCTAACCTCCCCTTCTATCCATCAGTTTAATGCAACCTCAGTCTCTTTGCACCCTGAGCATCTTCACACACTGCCTCCACATTTCACTATTCCTTTCACTCTCAAGCCTCCCTTTAAATGTCTCAATGCCATCTTTTGTAACCACTCCATGTGGAAATTAAATCCATATTCTTACCACACTTTGTCTGCTAAATTATTTATTTGACTTGTCAATCACCATTCTATCTTTACACTATTTTTTCTGGTTTTACATACTAATAGAAGTAACTTTATCACACCGACCCTTGGTTATGATCCTGGGCCAGACCCCCAAGGACTTGGTAATATCTGATTAGGGGCCAATAACCTTTTGTTTAAAGTAGACAGAGTTTGAGATTCAAGACACTTGCTAAGAGATAAAACCACAAGATTCCACAGGTTTTGAACAGACTTTACTCTCCAAGGTCAGAAATATAAATCTATTTACAATATCTATCTCATACTCTAACATTCAGGGTTACCTTCACCTTAATGCCCTTCAGCATGGAGTCACCAATATTTTACTGACTCCTTCAATTGCCAGGACTTCTCCTGAGCCCTCTAAGTCCTCGGCCCTCACCACGTTAAAGTCTGCCAACTGCAGCCCTTTTTTCTGCCTGGAGCCTCTTTCTCTGCTCCTCTTTCTTGTTGACTGGGACCTCTTCCTGTCTGGGACTTTTCTTTTGGGACATTACCCTATCCCCTCTCCCTGTCCCCTGCTTGGGACTCTTCTCTAGTTATAATACTCTGCTCCTAGGTCATATGATCCCACTTTCGCACCATTTTCTTTTTGCGCAGGTGCAATGGGCCTGTCCTTGGCCCAAAGAAATGCAGAAATGTTGGATTGTGCATGTGCCACCCATTCCCAGCCCCTGCATGCGCGAAACTCCCAAGGTCTGTTGGGAAAGAAAGCTTGGCCATAGTGGAGGGATCAGAAAAAATTGAAATTTTACAAATTATTTAAAAATCAGACCAAAGAGCAAATGAAACATTCCTGCTTGAGCATGGTGAGAAGCATCTGAATGACTAAGATTATTGTTAAAGTGGCAAAGGAAAATTTTTGATCAAGGAAGGAATGAATTGTTGGCACGAACAAAAAGCTATTTTGAACTTGTCTCAAAAGGAGAATTTAAAATGTTTGAGGATAGAAAAGGAATTTTAAAAAGGAAGATACAACAAAGCTGTAGAAGAAGATGACAATCTGACTGTGGACTTAACTGAGACATTCTTTGTGGAGCTTAAAGTTGAGAAAGCATGGAGGACAATAAAGATCAAAAGATAGAATCAGCACAGACTGGTTTAAAGGCTGAGCTTGAAAATCCACCTGTGCATCGCAAGAAGGAGTCTTCTGTTGCAGATGGATCTTTGGACTATAATAACGTTAAGAAGAAAATATTCGGAAAGCATCATAAAAAGTAATATTTTCCATCTTAAACTGGTCATGGAATTCAGAAGAGTGCTGATAGACTTGTGAATTTCATTGGACAATGGGAGGATGATTATTGTATTGTGCATATTGCATGCTTAGGATAGTTTTTAGACATATAATATATTGTAAGTTGTTATATTCTGAATGGCAAATGAAAACACATCACTTGGTGATGCATTTTCATTTTTCTTTTGATGGGGAGATGTTTTCAATGCCTAGTTTATGGTTATAGTAATATTTTACAGGTTTTCTTAGTTCCTGGAGATTAAATTATAACTGTAGAAAATGAGATAAAAGGCAACCTGAAAACTATTACACTTAAAAGGTTGGAAATTGTGGCTTTATTCTTTTAGCAGCAGCCTTGAGTCTGAACTTTGGGCTGAATAATACAAGGATGAGGGGAGGGCAGGAGGCACGCCACCCTCCCTGGAAACAGCATCAGCGTGGAGCTGACATTCCGCATACTGACCTACCCCGCTGCCATAAAGCGATGCGGGGCGGACTAATGAGGGCCAAGTGGGACTTCCACTCCTCAATCCGATTGGCCAACAGCTCCATCAGTCCTGGCAGCACCAGGGAGGCATCAGTGACTGCTGCCGGGACTGTGGGAGAAGAGGAAGAACAGGATCTTACCGAGATCTACCCAAACCCTCCTGGATGAAAGGAGAGTTTGGGTAGGTTAGGGACGGTTACAGGGGTGGGGTTGGGTTTAAGAGAGGGAGCAGATGGGAAGGAAGAGGGGACTTTGACCTGAGAGTCGCGATTGGCAAAGGGCAGCCCCTGACTAGTGAAAGCCCCCTTCCTTCCTGCCTTTTCAGCATTTGAGTTAAAAATTCAGGCTTTCCATTCCTGTCCAAGTCCAAGCCCATGCCAAGTGTTTCATGGTGTGGGCAGTGCATTATCAGTTTGATAAGGGGATCAAAGGTTACGGGGAGAAGGAGGGAGAATGGGGTTGAGAAACTTATCAGCCATGATTGAATGGCAGAGCAGACTTGATGGGCTGAATGGCCTAATTTCTGCTCCTATGTCTTATGGTCTTATGATTCTGAGTATAGAGTGTGGACATTTTGTAGCCAACAGGCAGCTTTTGTCAGGAAGAAACATATTGGGCAGAATCATCCCAGATTTGCATTCAGTGCGGTAGTGGGCAGGAAAAACGACGCTTTACCCACCTGCCGCAATGACGACTTCTCACGCTGTAACACCCCAAACCGCTGCATTACAAAGAACAAAGAACAAAGAAAAACAGGCCCTCCAACCCTGCACCGATCATATTGCCTGTCAAACTAAAACATTTTGCACTTCCGAGGTCCGTATCCCTCTATTCCCATCCTACTCATGCCAACATTGCATTTGCCTTCCTAACTACCGAATCAACCTGCAAGTTAACCTTAAGAGAATCCTAGACTAGGACTCCCAAGTTACTTTGCACTCCAGATTTCTGAATTCTCTCCCCATTTAGAAAATAGTCTAAGCCTCTATTCTTCTTACTAAAGTGCATGACCTCACAGTTCCCCACGTTGTATTCCATCTGCCACTTCTTTGCCCATTCTCCTAACCTGTCCAAATCCTCCTGCAGCCTCCCCGCCTCCTCAATACTACCTGCCCCTCCACCTATCTTTGTATCATCTCCAAACCTAGCCAGAATGCCCTCAGTTCCTTCATCTAGATCATTAATGTATAAAGTGAAAAGTTGTGGTCCCAACACTGACCCCTGCGAAACTCCACTATTCACCGGCCGCCATCTTGAGAAGGACACCCTTATCTCCATTCTCTGCCTCCTGCCAGAAGCCAATCTTCTATCCATGCTGTACCTTGCCTCTAACACCATGGGTTCTTATGTTACTGTGCAGCCTCCTGTGCGGCACCTTGTCAAAGGCTTTCTGGAAATCCAAGTAGATAACATCCATTGGCTCTCCTTTGTTTAACCTACTCATTGCCTCCTCGAAGAATTCTAACAGATTTGTCAGCATGACCTCCCCTTGATGAAACCATGCTGACTTTGCCCTACTTTACCATGCACTTCCAAGTATTCTGAAATCTCATCCTTAATAATGGACTCTAAAATCTTACCAACAACCAAGGTCAGGCTAATCAGCCTGTAATTTCGCATCTTTTGCCTCATTCCTTTCTTAAACAAGGGGGGTTACTTTAGCAATTTTCCAATCCTCTGGGACCCTCCCCGACTCCAGTGATTCCTGAAAGATCACCACTAATGCCTCCACTATCTCTTCAGCTATCTCTTTCAGAACTCTGGGATATAATCCATCTGGTTCAGGTGACTTATCCATCTTCAGACGTTTCAGTTTTCCTAGCACCTTCTCCTTGGTAATGGCCACCATACTCACCTCTGTCCCCCGACTCTCTTGAACTTTGGGGATGTTATTCATGTCTTCCACCGTGAAGACAGACGCAAAGTACCTATTCAGTTCCTCCGCCATTTCTTTGTTCCCATTACTATTTCTCCAGTGTCATTTTGCAGCGGCCCAATGTCCACTTTTGCCTCTCTCTTACCCTTTATATATCTAAAAAATCTCTTGCAATCTTCTTTTATATTACTGGCTAGTTTACCCTCATATTTAATCTTCTCCCTCCTTATTTCTTTTTTAGTTGTCCTCTGTTGGTCTTTGTAGGCTTCCCAATCCCCTGGTTTCCCACTGCTCTTCACCGCATTGTATGCTTTCTCTTTAGCTTTTATGCTGTCCCTGACTTCCATTGTCACCCATGGTTGCCTCGTCCTCTCTTTAGTATGCTTCTTCTTCCTAGGGATGAATTTTTGCTGTCTCCCCCAAATTACTCCCAGAAATTCCTGCCATTGCTGTTCCACTGTCTTTCCTGCTAGGCTCATCTCCCAGTCAGTTCTGGCCAGATCCTCCCTCATGCCTCTGTAGTTGCATTTATTCGACTGTAATATCGTTATATCTGATTCCAGCTTTTTCCTCTTGGATTACAGGGTAAATTCTATCATATTATGGTCACTTCCTCCTAAGGGTTCCTTCACCTTAAGCTCCCTTATCAAATCTGCCTCATTACACATCACTAAATCTAGAATTGCCTGTTCCCTAGTGGGCTCCACCACAAGCTGCTCCAAAAAGCCATCTCGTAGACATTCCACAAATTTCTTTTCTTGGGATCCATTACCAACCTGATTTTTCCAGTCTACCTGCATATTGAAATCCCCCATGATCACTGTAACCTTGCCTTTCTTACACGCCTTTTCTATCTCCTGGTGTATCTTGTGCCCCACATCCTAACTACTGTTCGGAGGCCTGTACATAACTCCCATTATGGTTTTTTTACCTTTGCGGTTCCCCAACTCTACCCACACAGATTCTACATCATCTGACCCTACATCATTTCTTGCTATCAATTTAATTTCATTTCTTACTAACAAAGCAACCCCACTCCTTCTGCCAACCTGCCTATCTATTCGATTGGATGTATATCCTTGGATATTTAGCTCCCAGTCCTGATCCCCTTGCAGCCATGTCTCCGTGGTGCCCACCACATCATACCTGCCAATTTCAATCTGTGCCACAAGCTCATTTACTTTATTTTGTATACTGCGTGCATTCAGATACAACACCTTCAGTCCTATATTTCTCGTCCCCTTTCTCATTGTCATCCCTTTATCTGATGTGCTTGAAGTTAGATTCCTAGCCCTTTCCAACACTCTGTCCTATTTTGTGTTCTGGAGACTTTAATAGCCTCTCCTGGGCTCTCCTTTCTTCTCAGTTTTTTCATAATTTTCCATGAAGTTGAATCCATCCCCCCACACGCTAACCTGCTGCTTTGTTTCCCATTAGTCATACTTCTTGGAGTTTTACCCTTCCCTTCCCCCCCCCCCCCCACTTTCTAGTTTAAAGTCCTGTTGACCACCCTATTTACCTATTTTGTAAAGAATCTATTGAGTTCCAAATCTCACTGAGACTCACTTACACAGTCTTCCAGATTCAACTGTACCTCCAGCAGCATGGACTGTGCTTTTGCAAAAGCCCACAAGATGTGTAGCAGTTAGAAGATAGAAATGGGAAAAGTCACACAAACACAGTAAAAATAAACTGTCTTTTTAAAATACAGTTAATAACATGGTAGTACAAGAATCAGTATTATTTCTTCTTCTCAGGTCAGGAACAATAAATAGGCATTTGATTAGTTCGAAGGTAGTGAATGCTTTATAACTTATTCAATGCTGTTATCGGCAATACTATTAGTTACTGCCAAAAAAGTGACTTCTAGTTTAGACCTAATTTTCTGATTGTTAAAACCACTTGGCATTGACCTACTAGAAATGACAACAGCACACCTTTCCCAATTAACCCTGCAAAGTCTTTCCTACTAATATCTGGGGCTTATTCCAAAACTGGGAGAGTTGTCCCGTAGGCTTGTCAAGTAACCTGATATAGTCATACTCACCAAATCATATGACACAGCTAATGTCCCAGATCTCTTCATCACCATCACAGAGATGATAGCACTGTGCTATACAGTTGGGATTGTGGAGCATCCTCCACAAATTTGGCTGCCAGTAGAAATTCATCACCATCCTCCACCTGCTGCACGATGACATGCAAGCCATGATCCTTACCAATGGATCCACCACTGACCCAATACGAGTGCAAACTGGGATCAAGCAAGGCTATGTCATTTCACAACTCTCTTTTCCATATTCCTTGCTGCGACACTCCAACCCACCCACATGAAGCTCCCTGCTGGAGTGGAGCTACTCTACAGGACAAGTGGGAAACTATTCAACCTAGGTTGCCGCCAGTCCAGAACCAAGATCATCCTAACCTCTGTCATTGAGCTGACAACACTTTTGTATGCACACACTCAGAGGCTAAGTTCTAAACTATCGTCGCGCATTCACGAGGCATATAAAAAAATGGGCCTTAAGGCTAAATATTCAGAAGACAAAGGTCCTCTACCAGCTTGCTCCTGCTGCGCAACACTTCCCCCCAACTATCAAGTTCCATGGTGAACCATTGGACAATATGGATCAGTTCTCATATCTTGGGAGCCTACTCTCAGTGAAGGCAGACATCGATGATGAAACTCAACATCGCCTGCAGTGTGCCAGCTCAGCCTTTGACTGACTGAGGAAAAGAGTGTTTGATGACAAAGACCTGAAACCCAGCACCAAGCTTATGGTCTACAGGGCTGCAGTGTCACCTGCCTTCCTACATGCATCAAAGACATGGATAACATACAGCAGACACCTTATATCCTTGGAGAACCATCACCAGTGATGTCGCAACAAAATCCTGCAAATTCAATGGCAGGGTAGGTGCTCCAATATCAGTGTTTTCTCTCAGGCCAACATCTCCAGAATTGAGGCACTGTTTATGGCTAATCAGCCACGTGGACAGGCCTCACTGTCCGCATGCCTGACAAAAGACTCTCAAAACAAGCTCTCTGAGCTTCATCACAGCAAGCAGTTACCAGGAGGGCAGAGGAAACATTTCAGGGACATCCTCAAAGCCTCCCAGAAAAAATGCAACATCCCCACCAAAATGCGGGAATCTCTTGCTTGAGACCGCCCAAACTGGAGAAGAAGCATCCGTGATTTTGAACATCTCTAACAGGTCCGAGTGGAGGCCAAACACAAACAACTGAAGAAGCGTACCAAAATCCGAGCATCCCGCCCACCTGCTTCATCAAACAATACCTGCCCCATCTGTGACAGAGTGTGTGGATGCAGCATTGGACTTTTTAGTTAACTCAGGATCCACAACCCCAGAATGGAAGACAGTCATCCTTGGTCCCAAAGGACTGCCTAGGGAGGAGGTACAGTTGAGAGGGAGTTGCTCTGGGAGTCAACACTTGTTCTGGGCCCCATGGAATCTCACAGCATCAAGTCAAATATCAGCAAGGAAGCCATCTGCTGATTACCAGCTACTATCCTCCCTCAGCTGATGAATCCATGTTGAACATCGCTTGGAAGAAGCACTGAAGGTAGCAAGGAACAGAATGTATTCTGGATGGGGGACCTCAAATCCCATTATCCAGGGTGGCTCAGTAGCATCACTACTGACCTAGCTGGCTGACTCCTGAAGAACCTATCTGCCAGACTAGCCCTTGCGGCAGGTGGTGAGGGAACCAACAAGATAGCAAAACCTAATTGAGCTCTCCCTTACCAATCTGAGTAGATGCATCTATCCGTGACAGCATTGTTAGGAGTGACCACAGTCCTTGTAGAGACAAAGCCCCACCTTCACACTGAGGAAACTCTCGATCAAAGGGATGGAGGTTGTTATCGACAGTGACAGCAAGTGGCATTTAAAACTACTCATTGACAGAACAAACAAAGAACAAAGAAAAGTACAGCACAGGAACAGGCCCGTCGGCCCTCCAAGCCTGCGCCGATCATATTGTCTGTCAAAGTAAAACATTTTGCACTTCCGGGGTCTGTATCCCTCTATTCCCATCCTATTCATGTATTTGCCAAGCTGCATCTTAAACACCACTATTGTACCTGCTTCCACCACCTCCTCTGATAAGGAATTCCAGATACTCACTACCCTCTGCATAAAAAACTTGCCTTGCATATCTCCTTTATAGTATTCTCCTCTCACCTTAAATCTATGTCCCCTAGTAATTGACTCTTCCACCCTGGGAAAAAGCTTCTGACTAACTACTCTGTCCATGCCACTCATAATTTTGTAAACTTCTATCAAGTCGCCCCTCAATCTCCGTTACTCTAGTGAGAACAATCTGAGTTTCTCCAACCTTTCCTCATAGCTAATAACCTCCAGACCAGGCAGCATCTTGGTAAACCTCCTCTGCACCCTCTCCAATGCCTCCATATCCTTCTGGTAATTTGGCGAACAGAATTGCACGCAATATTCCAAGTGTGGCCTAACCAAGGTTCTAAACAGCTGCAGCATGACTTCCTGGATTTTATAATCAATACCCCTGCCAATGAAGGCAAGCATGCCATATGTCTTCCTGACTACCTTATCCACCTGCTTTGCCACTTTCAGTGACCTGTGGACCAGTACATCCAGATCCGTCTGCCCGTTGATGCACTTAAGGGTTCTGCCATTTACTGTATAATTGCCCCTTCCCTAGTTGGACTATCTACATATTGTCTCAGGAAGCCCTCCTGGATATACCTTACAAATTCTGCACCATCCAAACCCCTAGCACTAAGTGATTCCCAGTCAATGTAGGGAAAGTTAAAATCACCCACCACAATAACCCTATTGCTTTTACATCTTTCCAAAATTTGCCTACATAACTGTTCCTCAATCTCCCGCCGGCAATTGGGAGGCCTATAGTAAACCCCCAACATTGTGACTGCACCCTTCCTATTCCGGAGCTCTACCCATATTGCCTCGCTGCATGAGCCCACCGAGGTGTCCTCCTGTCGTACAGCTGTGATATTCTCCTTCACCAGCAATGCAACTCCCCCACCTCTTCTACATCCCTCTCTATCCTGCCTGAAACATCTAAATCCTGGAACGTTTATCTGCCAATCCTGTCCATCCTTCAACCAAGTCTCTGTAATAGGAAGGGTGAAGTCACAATGTTGGGGGTTTACTATAGGCCTCCCAATTGCCGGTGGGAAATTGAGGAACAGTTATGTAGGCAGATTTTGTAACCAAGTACTAATCCAAGCTCTAAGCTCATTTGCCTTGCCAGTTATACTTCTCACATTGAAACAAATGCATTTCAGACCCCCAGTCCCACTGTGTTCAGTAATTTCTCCCATCTCCTGATACTCAGTGTCATGTTCAGTACATTATGAACTTTCAGTCAAATGCTTTTAAAAATGGGGCACAAACAAGCTATTAAAATGGCTACTACAAATCATGTGACCTTTGCCATTTGAGCTACAGATACTTGAGCTACTGAGCCACCCTGGATAAGGGGATTTGAGGTCCCCCATCCAACTCACCTAATTAAATTCATTCACAGCCATCCTGGGAATTCACACAGCTCTTTGTTTAAGGATGGGCCGACACAAAAGAATTATGGAATTTCCAGGCTGCCTGGCTCTCTGTCTCATACTGAACAAAAAGAAAGTTTGAAATGCAATTAATGGCAAATGGAAGCGAATGACCCCCATCATCGTCCCATTGTATCTTGATGACTGTCTCAAACCCTCAGAGGTGTTAACCAATAACACCGAATGTGAAATCAACATAAATACCACCCCTTATTTGGAAAAGGACTTGAAATTTTGAAAAGCCACATGGGGGGGAGGTGGGTGGGTTGGGGGGGGGGGGGGGCAGCGTGTTTTTATTTCCTTTTAAAAATTAGTTAAGAACTGTTTGCAGTTAGTCATCAATCATCAGTTGGTCATAAAGCCAGACCAGAACCTAGCTGCAATTCATCAGGTGGTGATGGTAATTAACAGCAATACCTTAAAACAGGAGATTCCAACAGAAAAGGACGTCCCCCCTTGCCAACCTGTTCCAGTTTAAAGTTTGCCTGAAAACCAACCTCCTAGTTTTTTGACTACAAGAAACTTCACAACCTGTTATGAATCTTCATTTTACAAGATCCTCACTTCAACTTTAAAGCATTGAAACAATTCAAGAAACTACAGGCTTGCCATGCAGGAGACTGGGGACTGTAACCCAAAAACTGAGATACCTGTAATTTCTGAAAGTACATTACCTTCACCTGTATCTAACCTTTGTATGTGTGATTGTGAGAATGAATATGTCTGATGTTGCATTTAATTCAGGGTAAGAGTCCAAGAATAAATAACCTTTATTTTTTAAAACTCACAAAAGCTTGCTGTTGAGTTATTTAGTTGGAACACATACTAAAAGAGTAAGTTAACACACATCTCTTTCCATACAAAACATACTGATCAAAGACGGTAAGAAAACATATACATTTTGTCTGTGACATCAGTTTGAATTCTGCCAGGGCCACTCAGCTCCAGATCTCTTTACAGCCTTGATCCAAACATGGACAAAAGAGCTAAACTCAAGAGGCGAGGTGAGACTGACTGCCCTTGATATCAAGACAGCATTTTACTGCTCTGAAGAAGAGTCATAAGGACTCAAAACATAAGCAAAACAACAGTGACAAAGAAAATAATATCATTAAACAGCGAGAATGTTGCTGGTGCCCTATATATAATCTTCCCAAGTGCTCTGATTCCAATTCTTTGGATTGGAAAAACTGAATATGTCACTCTGTTATTTAGTGAAGAGAGGGAAACTAGGAAATTATAGCCTAACATCTATTATTGGGGAATTATTCGAGTCAATAACTAAGGATAGGGTGCCTGAGCAACTTGAAAATTTTCCCTTGTTTGGAGGGGCCAGCATGGATTTAGAAAAGGTAGGTCATACCTGACTTCCAAAGCGCATTTGATAAAGTCCTTTATAAGAGACTGTTAGCTACAATTGAAGCTCATGGAATTGAAGGCAAATTATTGACCTGGTTAGGAAATTAGCTGAGCAGAACAATGACAGAGAATGGGGATAATGGGCAGATAAATCTAATGGACATAATATGATTTGTGGTGCCCCACAAGGACCTCTATTTGGGCCTCAACTATTCACCATCTCTGTTATGATTGAACGTGATGAAAGATCATCGATAGAAGCTTTAACTCTGCTATTCTCCCGACAGGTGCTGCTTGACCTGCTGAGTACTGATATGCCATGATCTCATTGAGTAGTAGGACACAATCAAGGAGATAAATGACTCTCAGGTTGCTACGTTCCTATATCACGGCCAATAGTATACCATAGGACAATAAATGTTCCTTGGTTTTGTACTGTATGCCTCAATTTAGGCATGCATGGATCTTATATACTTTTTAAAATCCTTATCAATGTGTCCTGTCAGCTTCAAAAGACAGGATTTTCCATCCCTGTTGGCATTGGGCAGTCTTGGTGGATATGAACGGACAATATGATGAGAAGGACATCGTTGTGAAACCAGTTTGCAATCATCCACTCCACCCGGCAATGGGGGCGGGGCCGCGTTTCCCACTGCCGGACGTCGGGAATGTCATTTTAATATATCTGCATATAATTACAAGCCCTGCTCACCGGAATCATCCCCCCCACGCTGGATCAATCAAACTGACGTGTTTCACAACAGCATTTAAAAGGTGTGCACCTGGCGAGTTGAACTTTGAGGAGAATTTGGAGGTAAGTGCAAACTAAAGTTACACAGTACTCATGAGGGTCCCCCATTTAACTTCAAGGAAGAGGAGCTGCGCATTCAGGTGAGGGCACAGGCAAGTAGCTTTGTCCTAGCTGGTTGATAGTGCAGAGTTGGGCTGGGGCTGCACTGCGGTTGGGTCAAGTTGGGGGTGGGGGCAAGGCTTGTAGTGTACAAGCACATGCGGGGGCGGGGGTAGGGAAGAGGCTGTGCATTAGGGAAACCTTGTCTAAAGTTACCATTCCTCCCCAGCTGAGACAGTTCAGGTGCAGCACACTGACATGCTGGGAGTTGGGCCTCTAGCTTATCTGCTCACTCAAACAATGCAGAGGCATGAAGGTGCCACCAAATGCTCGAGAGCTTTTCAGCCCTCAGGCACAGACTGCAAACTAATGAGTATTTTAGTGAACTGCAGGACAATTGGACGATTGTGCAACTTGCCCAATCTCCTTGCTAAAGCTGGCCATGGAGCAGTCACTGGTGAAGGTGCTCAGAGTGCCTTGCAATGTCATAATTCAGTTTTGGATCAGTCTTCTCCATGGTTCAAGCTAATGGCGCAGACTTACAGTGTGGGTTAGGAGAATGCCTGTGCCTGACCTGAGAGCACAGCATGTAGTCCAGTGGCCAAAGCTGCCGCCAATCGGTCAGGTGGAGTGGGGCGGAGGTGGGTGGGGTTTTGGGCAGCCATGCAGCGCACTAAACTCTGGCCATCCAAGTGGTGGCCAGCACTATCTGGGATGTGCTAAGGGTCTTTCAGACCCTTAGTACACCCCTTGCTGACCCACACAACTGTCTCTTTGTTTCTGCAAGAGGAGTAGATCAGGAGCATGGAGTCTGATGACCTGGCTGTATGCTTCATGGCCTTACAAAGAGTGGGGTCGAAGAAGAAGAAAGCGACAGATGCATCTGGTTGGGCAGAGGGAGGAGCAGCACCCTCAAGAAGAAGGGGCGGCTGGGGATCCTGCGCACATCGCCAGAGAACCACAGTGAGCCATTGCTGGTCGGCACCTAGCTAGACCCAGGATCTACAGATGGCGCTTGTCATTCATGCAGATGACTGAGAATCAGTGTTGCCAAAGTGTGCATGTCCTGGGAGCTGGTCAATCACACCTGCCACCTGCCACAGGATTTGGCACCAAATGGACATGGAGGGCATCAACTGCCAGTGGCCGTGAAAGTGACTGCAACACTCAGTTTCTATGCCAATGGCTCCTTTCTGGGCTCCATAGGTGACCTCTGTGGGATATCTCAAGCCTCTATTCAAAAGTGCATCCAAGAAGTCACGGATGCCATATTCATGAAGGCATACAACTTTATGCATTTTGCCTGGGATCAGGAAAGCCAGAAAGCAAGAGCGCTGGGATTTGTGCAGATATCAGGTTTCACACAGGTGCAGGGTGCCATCGACTGCACTCAGGTGGCACTCAGATCTCCGTGGTAACAAGTGGTAAACAATGTCAACCTCAAGGGCTTCCACTGACTGAATGTTCAGCTGGCCTGCAACCACTACAAATGCACCCTACAGGTCTGCACATGATTCCCAGGAAGTGGCCACGACGCCTACATTCTCAGTAGGTCTCAGAGCCCTGACGTCTTCCAGGGCCCACAGATGCTACTGGGTTGGCTCCTCGAGGACAAGGGCTACCCGCAGAGGACATGGCTGATGACACCCGTGCGGCGGCTTCAGAGAGCAGATGAAAGAAGGTACTCATATTGCAGGTCTCACTTTGGTGAAGCAAACCATCGAGATGTTGAAAATGAGGGTTCAGCTGCCTGGACTGGTCTGGTGGAGCTCCGCAGTACAGTCCACAAAAGGTGCCACACATGATCAGCACCCTTCACAACTTGGTGCTGCAATGGGGGGAGGATCTAACTGAGGAGGAAATGGAGCAGCTGCATGTCTCCGCCAAAGACAAGGAGATCAACGCAGATAAGGGTGAGGAGGTTCTCAAATGTGAGGATGACGGCAATGACGGCATTGGCCAGACGAGGCAGGGCCACTCGGGAGGCCCTCATAGCTGCTAGATTCGTGAAGGATGATGATGACATGCAGTGAGGAGACACCATAGATCCTCACATTGCATCTGTGAATGTTTGACTCCTGTCTGGCTGATGGCAGCGCACATACCCTCTGTGATAAGGCTCCTGTTGTGGAGATGCAGTGGATTCCCATAGTCCCTACATTCCAGGCGGACGACATGTAGTGGGGACACTGCATAGATCCTCACATAACGTCTGTGAATATCTGACTCCTGTCTGGCTGATGAAAGCTCGCTTGTGCTCTGTGAACAGGGTCATATCATGGAGATGAAGCGGAGAAACTTTAACTTCTCCTGATCCTACGGCATCCTTTGTGAGCTGAACCCTTCAGGACTGTCATTGGACACAGATGCTGATGATATGGGGGGCCAGCCGTACCTTAGAGATGCTGAGAGCACACAGAGAGAATGATAGAACTCTGTGCTGCCGGCACAGGACATTCTTGCAGCAACAATAAGCCCCATGCAAGTGCAGGCATAAATGATGTGACCAGTGATTGTGAAGGTGCATCATCAGTGTGCTGGGAAGTACCGGGAACAGGCCCCGAACTGAGACACCTGCATTTATCTTGTGCAGGGTTCAAAGTTTCACATCTGAGTGGCATGGACACTGCTCATCAGAGCAAGGAGCCAAAGGCAAGGAGACATTCTCGGGAGTTTGTTTACAATGGTGAACATTATGTACAATTGATTAACACCCATGCTGAGTCTGTGCAACTATGTCTTCTTAACCTTCCTAACACTGCCGTTATGTCTTGGTGCTCCCCAAACATCCACAGCAGAGTTGGAGGCAGCCTGCTTATTGCTATGGCCTGTCTGTGATGTCCTCGATGGCCATCCTCTGGAGGGCCGAGGCTTGGAGGACCCAGCCTGCTTTTGGGTCAAGCTGTGTAGCAGTGGCACCCTCCTCAGCCTGTGGAACTGGAGATGCTGGGGCCACAGGAAGAGGGTATTTGGATCGGCCAAACACTCCTGGAGTCACCTAGGCTGGTGGCCCTGGGGTGTGCACCTGCTGATCCTTCTCTCTCTGGGTGCCCAAGAGCCCTTGGCTGACTCCTTGAGGAGGAGGGGAAGAAGCTGGAGTGACAGCGAGCTGCCTCGCACCCCTCACGCATTGACATTGTTGGAGGCCAACTATGGTGTCAGCAATGGAGTTCAGCCCCCACTGCAGTGCAGGACTGATGTGCTGGCCCAAGGTCTGATTAGCAGCCACCATCCTACCGGTGTTGCCAGTGCTATCACCTCTGCCCGAAGGCGGACAGACTCCTCTATCGTGTCTTACAATCTGAGGAGCGCAGCAGACATCCTTCCCTAATGTTCTCGAGCTTGCCTTTGCAGCTCCAGCAACTGAGGAAGACCGAGTCCTGAGGATCCTCATGTGATTTGGGCTCAGTATATTTCTGGCCTCCAGCAGTCCTCTGAGTGCCGGACACCTGGGACGTCCCTGCTGTCATCTGCTGTGGATCAGACAGTGCGATGTGCTCAACAGATTGTGACCCCGAGGCTACTCTAGAACTCAGTCTCACCTGTGTCTATGTGCTGGTGGAGGGTGTGGGTGAGCGTTGTGACGGGTCTTCAATGATGGTGTCATCAGATTCCTCTTCTGAGGTTTCTTTGAGGCTTGACTCGAGGACTTGGGTTGTGCACTCTCTCAGCATCTTTCTAGATATGCCTGCAAAAGCAAGGAGAGATAATGGCAGGGTGCTGTGGAACAGGGGAACTGACTCAGCATGGTTGCCTGATGGATGTTGCACTTCTGGATCCTCACTTGGGCCAGGATTTTATGGCCCTGCTGTGGCGTGTCTCCCCCAGGCGGATGTGGTGAGCCATTTAAATCTCCATTCAGTTTGGCATGACCATAATATCCCACCGGGCTGGAGAGGCCATAAATTCCGAGCCTTATTTGAGCGCTGCCAAACTCACTGTCAGCACAGGAACAGTCCAGATAGTCGCTGGCCAGCTGGATGGCTCTGTTTTCAAAGTTGTAGGAACCTGATGTCAGGCATTCCTCCACAAGTCTGCGACCTCTCCCTGTTGTTGTGTGCCAGTTTGTCCTGCGTGAACACAGATGGAGAGAGTGTAAGCAGGACATCTGCCAGGCCAGATAACAAGGATGCATGGCTTGTGTGTGGGTGGTGAGTGATGCCACGGATGGAATGAGGACATGATCCGCAGGACAAATGAAGGTATGTGTTAGAGAGTGAATGGTGATGTCCCTTGAGCTGGCAGTGAATGAGATCCCTGTGGATGTGTAATGGATTTGTGAGTGTGAGAGTTGAGAGTGATGAGAAGAGTGACTTACCCTAGCAAAACAGAGAAGATTACTCATCCTCTTTCAGCACTGGATGGCTGTCCTCTTCTGCAGGTTGTTGGCCCTGACCACCACTGTCACAGCGTCCCATGCTGGATTGGTGACCTTGCTTGCTGGTCTTCACCCAGAGCAGGGATAGAGGACATCATGACAGGCCTCCACTGCATCCAGTAGGCACTTGAGGGAGGTGTCTCTAAATTTGGGGGCAGCATCATTCCTCCCTTTGGCAGCCATCAGTTCCCAGCAGCTTCCGATCCCTGAGAGTGCTAGCTCTGTGCAGAAATGGCCTTTGAATGTGGTGCCCTGTTTATCGAAGGCCTGAGATGACGGCGGGGTGGACGAAGCAGAGGCTACCCCGCCAGCGACCTAGTGTGAAACCCTGAAATGAATTATTCATGATGCGAGACAGGACGGGAATGGAATGACACAATGTGAAAAGCCACCATTGCGGCTAGCATGTAAAGCATCCTTTTTCCTGACCACTATCACATTTTATGCAAATCTGGGATGATTCTGCCCAAAGGCTTTTCCTTTATCCATTCATGAGATGTAGTGTCACTGGTAAGACCCGCACTTATTGCTCAAAGCTAAATGCTCTTGGTGTAAGACTTGGGGGAATCTTGCAGGTGGTGGTGATCCTATGAGCCTCCTGCCCTTGTTCTTTTAGGCAGTAGAGGTGACAGATTTGGAAGGTGGTGCTGAAGAAACAGTGCTCCAGTGTGCCTTGGGGCTGAGATTATTGGCTCCAATACCCACGTGTATGCAAACTTCTAGGACTTTTTGATCCTGATTCCTTTTAAGATTGTGTTATTGAATTTATATAGCCACTCCTCAATCGTCCTTCTAAAATGCACTACCACACTTATCGTGAAGAATGTAAGAAATAAGTGCAGGATAATGCCATACAGCCCATTGGGCCTCCTCTGTCATTCAGTAAGGTTGTGGCTGAACTTTTACATCCATCATACTTTCCAGTTGTATCCCACATATCCCCTGATTTGCATAGTGGCTAAAAATATTGATCTTGGCCCTTAACATATTCAACAACTGGACATCCACATCGCTCTGGGGTGGAGAATTCCAATGATTGACAACCCTCTGAGTGAAGAAATCTCTCTTCATTTAAATCTTAAATGGCTGACCCCACTATCATGCTCCCTAGTTATAGACTCTTCAACAAGGGAAAATAGCCCCTCAAGTACTTGTGTTTCTTTCGCCACGGATGTGCCAGACCTGTTGAGTTTTAACAGTATTTTCTGTTCTTATTTCAGATCTACAGCATCTGCAGTATTTTGCTTTTATCTCAGCATCTATCTTGTCAAGCCTTATATATTTTAATGAGACCCTCTCTTCTGAGCTCTAGAGAGCATTGGTTGATGCTACTCATTCGCTCCTCATAGGACAGTTTGCTCATCTGTCCAATCAATCCAGAGAACCTCCATTGCACCCACTCTAAGGCAAATATATTCTTTTTTACATAAGGAGGCCAAAACAATAAACAATACTGCAGAGTTGCGAGCTCAACAAACCCTACATAATTGTAGTAATTTTCTCACTCTTATACTGCAATACCCTGGCAATAATGGCTAAAATACAATTTTCCGTAATTGGCCACTCAAGGGCCTCTACTGGCCCACAGGCAGTTGGGCAATCTGTTACCTCTCTCCCAGCCCCACAGCTGGTTAAATTGCGGTGGGCTGAGACTGGCAGGTAGGCAGCAGGCATGGAACCCATGGAATTTTACGTCACCCCACCAGCCAACCCACCAGTGATGACCGTAAAATACAGCCCCAAATCTTTCACCTTTTAAAAAATATTTTAAAAATATTTTGTTTTACCTACAAAAGCTCCTACATCATATTTCCTCATGTTATACTCTACCTGCTATCTTCTTGCACCATCTTGCTTAACTGGCCTATATCCCTTTATATTGTCAGCAAACTTGGATATACTGCACTCAGCCGCTTCACCTAAATCATTGAATTGGATTGTAATAAACTAAGGCCCATGCACTGATCCTTGCAACACTTTACTTGTCAAAACTGTCAAACCGAAAATGACCCATTTATTCCTACATGATTTTCTATCTGTTAACAAATGCTTAATCTCATGACCCCTAATCTAGTTTGATAATTTATTGTATGGCACTATATTGAATGGCTTCTGAAAATCCAAATGTATTATATCCTCTGGTTCTGCCTTATATACCCTGCTAGTTACATCCTCAAATGACTTTAAAAAATGTTCTAAGGCAATTTTCCTTTCATAAATCATATGACTGCCTAATCATTGTTGTGATGTTCTAACTCCCATGTTTACCATGTTCTCAAGAATGGATTCCAGCAATTCCCTATAATGGATGTCAGTTTTAACTGGTGTATAGTTCCATTTTCTTTCTTTCTCTCTCTCTCTCTCACTCTCCTTTCTTGAATAGCAGGGTAAAATATGTTACTTGAGGGGGCTCTTCTAGAATCTAGGGAACTCTGAAAAATCTAAACCAATGCCTACAGTATCCTTTTTAACACCCAAAGGATATAGACCAGGCCATGGGGATTTGTCAGCTTTTTGCCCTTTTAGTATTAATTACTTTAAGTTCCTCACTCTCAACCAAGTCCCTTGATTTCCCATAAATTATTTGGTTAATGTCTCTGCCATTTCCTTATTGCCCCTCATAATTTCTCCTGTCTCTGCCTCTACAGGACCCAAGTTCACTTTTTGCTAATTTTTTCCTTTTTTACATACTTGTAAAAACTCTTTCAATCTGTTTTTATATTTCTTACTAGTTTACTCTCATTCTATTTTCTCTCTCAATTAATTTCTTGGTCATCTTTTGCTGATTTTAATGCCCCCCTTGTTTTGGCAAGATTGTAAGCCACTTCTTTTAAAATAATATAACCTTACTTCTATATTAGCTATGGTTGAACTACTTTTCCAGCGGAGTTTTTATTCCTTATGGGAAAGTATCTTCGTTATTTATGAAAAATACTTATACAAGAAAATTAGTGATGCAGCCATGAGTCATTAAGGTACAGGATAACTTTAGTGGTTAGGATAGTAAATATGGATAGAGGAATCCATTAGAGGAAGACCAGTTTGAGGGAAGTAACTTCAGAGTAAACAACTGGAACTGTTTTCAAGGGATTCAGGAACAGATATGTAATAAGGTCTTATCTGTGACCTTTGATGTAGGCAAAGCATGGTGTATAAAGGAAGATATATTTCAACAGTTACTCAAAGGGCTCAAAAGATAGAACTAGAAACTGGGAGTCACTCTCTGGATGGAATTTTATCAGTGTCTCACCATTCTCAATGGCAGCATTGGAAGTATACATCACTTCAGCTCTCTTCCTTTTTCCCATTTCCCAAATAATTAGAATTAAAATTTACAGTGCCACGGGTGCAAGGCCTTACATGCCACAAACACAAATGACTTAATCATCTCAACCTGCAATTGGGAAATCACAATTTCGCATCCCACCTAATTCACTCACTCCACATGCCACGTTTCCCATTCTTGCGGGGTCCATAAAATCCCCTCCACTACCCCCACCACCTCTATGTCTAGTTGAGCTAATCCGCCTATGCTACATCAATAAAGTATGTTCCATATAATCCCCTATCAATTGCCTTGCACTTTCTCAAAACATGTTGTGATTCAGGAAGGAAAGAGGTTGACTGAATGTTAATCTGTATTAAAATTCATCAGCCACCTCTCTGTTCATTTCAGCTGTCTGTGTCCTCCTGTGGGCTGTTATTATCATCCACATTCTTTACTAAATTTCCAGGTTGAAAATATTCCCCCTACTGTCCAGGTTATTAGTACAAACCAAAATGATCACTGGTTCTAATACCTGAAATATAGGAGTTATGCGAAAGAGCAGGGAGTGGGATTAGTTACCCATCGTTCCACAGCAGGTGCAAATATGATAGGCCGAACGATTTCCTCCTGTGTTCTAAACTTCTGTGGTAAGTGTGAGTGCCAGACTCAGAGATTTCAGCATGCAAGTTTAACAAGGCTTTGACTCACCATTCTGTATAAGCCGTGCTCTGCTTTCTGACATATTGCTGCCAGTTCCTTTCTCTGTTTTCCAATAGCTTGCATCCTTCTGAGACTTAGAAATGAAAGCAATGTTATTGGTTTGATTTACATTAGTTTCATGGCCTTTTACTTGTTCATTGTCTTTGTCCTGTTCAGCCACTTGATCTTCTTTCTTCCCTGATGCTTCCTTGGAGTCTTCTTTGGTCTTTTCTTCAGCTTCTTTTCTGGATTTTTCTTCTGTATCTAATTAAATGAACAAATTATAGTGACATCGCTGCAGCATTTGTGAACATCTAGCCTGTCAGCCGTTCCTGCAAAACTGCAATCTCCTTGGACCAGTCACTTCTAAAAATTGTTAGTTCTCAATGCATGATACTAAAATAAATCAGAATATTCTAACAATTTACTTATCAAACACTAACAACCTTTCTCTTGCCATTAAACTAGTGACTAGTGGTGTTCTGCAGGGATCAGTGCTGGGACCTGTGCTGTTATACTATACATAAATGATTTGGAGGAAAATGTAACTGGACTAATTAGTAAGTTTGCAGACAACACTAAGGTTGGAGGAGTTGCAGATAATGAAGAGGATTGTCAAAGGATATAATGGGATATAGATTGGTTAGACACTTGGGCGGAGAAATGGAAGATGGAGTTTAATCCGGACAAATGCGAGGTAAATGCATTTTGGAAGGTCTAATACAGGTAGGAATTATACAGTAAATGGCAGAACCCTTAAGTGCATCAACGGGCAGAGGGATCTGGGTGTACAAGTCCACAGGTCACTGAAAGTGGCAACACAGGTGGATAAGGTAGTCAGGAAGGCATATGGCATGCTTGTCTACATCGGCAGGGGTATTGAGTATAAAAGCTGGGAAGTCATGCTGCAGTTGTATAGAACCTTGGTTAGGCCACACTTGGAATATTACGTGCAATTCTGGTCGCCACATTACCAGAAGGATATGGAGGCATTGGAGAGGGTGCAGAGGAGGTTTACCAGGATGCTGCCTGGTCTGGAGGTTATTTATTATTATTAGCCATGAGAGGTTGGAGAAACTTGGATTGTTCTCACTAGAGCAACGGAGATTGAAGGGCGACTTGATAGAAGTTTACAAAATTACGAGTGGCATGGAGAGACTAGATAGTCAGAAGCTTTTTCCCAGGGTGGAAGAGTCAATTCCTAGAGGACATAGATTTAAGGTGAGAGGAGAATACTATAAAGGAGATATGCGGGGCAAGTTTTTTATGCAGAGGGGAGTGGGTGTCTGGAATTCACTGCCAGAGGAGGCGGTGGAAGCAGGTACGATAGTGGTGTTTAAGAGGCAGCTTGATAAATACATGAATAAGATGGGAATAGAGGGATACGGACCCCAGAAGTGCAAAATGTTTTAGTTTGACAGGCAATATGATTGGCGCAAGCTTGGAGGCCCAAAGGGCCTGTTCTGGCGCTGTTCTTTTCTTTGTTCTCTGTTCTAAATCACTACCGCTTACCCTTACTCTATACTTTTCTCCTTACTTTTCTCAGGTGGGATTCACATTAAGAAATTTGCTCTCAGTGGATTAGTTTAATAAGCTCCAAGTTTTTTGTGCACAATGATTAAGTTCAAAATGAACACTAAAGTTTGACATGGTCGCATCACAGATGGGATGGGTGGGAATTCTGCTGTGCCACTAACTAAATTCAGATGAATTACCTGCCTCAGGCATAATTATGTAATTTCCTTGGCCGCTATCATCCAGTGTTGCTGTGAAAATTATGATGAGGGATGTTTTCTTTTCATGAGCCTATCAGGTGAGATTTCATCTCATTCAAAACCCACCCTCTTGCACAGAGTTAAAAACAGGTCCATGAATTTGAATATGCTTAGGACAGGCATCCCTTCTAGCGCAAAATCCCGAAACTGGCTCACAGGAAATGGGCATATCTCCAGAGGAAAGTTTGTCCTTTCTTGTTTATAAATCAACAGGGTTTAATTGTTTGTCAAGAGTTAATTAACTTCTTGAGGACAATTTAAACCTACCTGCCGAGCAGAACCCAGATAAGTGGGCAGTTAAAACCTGCTAGCTCACATACCCACCCTGGAACTGCCAAGAGCTGATCTTCCATGATTGCAAGCAGCAAGGATATCTGCCCAAAGCCAGCAGGATCCTTTATAACTTATGCATGTCAGATCCTGGTAATGTCATCAGAACTCAAGTGCAATTTTTATTACATGGTTTGAGCAGTGAATTTCCTAGCAGGCTAACATAGTGAAGAAAGTAATCAGGGCCAGGAGAGGCCCAAATAAGTAAGCTTTCAACTTTATTTTTTTCCTTGTGGGGTTGACAGGAACAGAAATGTTCATACCAGCCCACTGGGAACAGGTTTCCCTATTAACTGCTTTAAGTTGGACAAAATCCACCCTTCCTTATAAGCAGAACTGATGTTGATTCTTGGTAAAACTTTGTGTATGTCTAGCTCTATGCACCAATTGGACAGATGGACCCTACAGTGATGGAAGAGACAACAGTTTGGGGAAATCGCTTGTGTTGTGGATCATGGACAGAACAGTTAGTTGTGACTTCTGTGGACAAAAGCAAATGTTAATAATAATAAATCAGTTTGCACCAAAGTGTCACACTTCTGCTGTATATTTTATATAATATTTTTATATAGTGAATTAAGTTTGATATGAATCACTAAGAACTTAGTACATCAACCTCTGCTGACCTTTTGCATGCAGCGCCTTCCAATTTTCACGGTTTTGTTGCAATATTTCACTCCAGATACTTTTAAACTTTTTCATATCTACCGTGAGCAGGGAAGAATTTATGGAGGAACTTCCTTCAGATAGTATAGACTTCACATTTGTCCGTTTCACATCAGTGGGCGAAATGCTGTGCAGACTAGACACAAGGAAAATGATCAGATTAATACTAGATACTGGCAAACTGAATGGTCCTGATATAAATGGTGATGTGTGGTGAGTGTGGTTATGGCAGTAAATGGCCAAAGATCCTGCAGAACTTAATGAATAGGCTGACTGGAATGTGGGATGTAAAGATAGCGACAGGAGGCGTTTGGAGACAGATCTGGGGCATCTGGAGATTGGAGAAACCCATGATCAGGGCTGGGGTTGAAAGACCATAATCAGGACTTAATTAAGGCAAAGGTCGGTGATCGAGACTGGAGGGAAAGGTCTGCTATCAGGGCTTGAGGGAGAAGACCCCAGCCCTAGACTTAGGTAGAGGGGGGGGGTGGGGGTTGTGGGGCAGAGATTCCTGTAATCCAGTCTGGGGAGGGAGGCTTGCAATCAAGAGCAGGGACCCTGAAGGATTTCTTGAATCACAGAATCACAAAATTGTTACGATGCAGAAGTAGACCAGTCGACCCACCGGCTCTCTGAATGAGCATTATGACTCGGTGCCATTCTCCTGCCGTTTCCCTGTAACCCTGCACATTGTTTAAATAGAAATGATCATCTATTGCCCTCTTGAATGCCTCGATTGAACCTGCCTCCACCACATTTCCAGGCAATGCCGAACCACTCGCTGTGCGAAAAACTTTTTCTCACGTCACATTTGCTTCTTTCGCAAATCACTTTAAATCTGTGCCCTCTCATTCTTAATCTTTTTATGAGTGGGAATAGTTTCTCCCTGACTACCCTGTCTAGATTTTGAACACTTCTATCAAATCTTCTCTTAGCCTTCTCCTCTCCAAGGAGAACAGTGCCCACTTCTCTAATTTATCTTCATAACTGAAGTTTCTCATCCCTGGAACCATTTTTGTAAACCTCTTCTGCACTCTCTCCAATGTGCTCACACACTTCCTAAAGTGGGGTGCCCAGGACTGTATACAATACTTCATATTAGTGTCCTATACAAGTTCAACATAACCTCCTTGCTCTTGTACTCTATGCCCCTATTAATAATGCTTTATTAACTGCTCTCTCCACCTCTCCTGCCACCTTTAATGAGTTATGCACATATACACCCAGGTCCCTCTGCTCCTGTCTCTCCATGTTTTTCCTACCAAAATGAATCACTTCACAACCACCAGCTGGGTCAGGGGACCAGACCCATTACGGCCCCATGGTTTGACAATGAATAGCTGTGAGTTGTCTTCCAGGCTGTATGTGATAGGTGTGGGTCCTCATGCTGGAAGACAGGAAGAGGAGGCCACCCAGCCAGACAAAAGCGGCCTAGATGGATGTCACAGTGGAAGTCAGCAGCCATGGGGTCATGTAGTGGACCTTGGCCGCTTGAGATCTGCCAAGGTGAGTGTCTAACCATTTCAGAGATGGACCTATATGGAAGGGTGAGGTTATCAAGTGGCTCAAATGTGGGCTAGCCTATAATATTGTCCAATTGTAGAAAGCCGCATGATGCAGACATGCCACTTTGCATGGCACGAAGAGTTTGGGGGTTCTGTGGGGGATGGTACTATAGCACCTATTAGCTGGCAAGGAGCATTGAGAAATGTTGGCCGCCGACAAAGTACATGTTGGCCCCATATTTGAAGGCATGATTGCAGCACCGCATAGTCATTACAATGTCCTTTCTCATTTCCAGGACAAGAGGAATGACAGGGAAAGGACCAGGACCAGTGGTGGTCAGCCCAACCTGGCCATTCTCACCCCACAAGAGAAGGTGGTCCTGGAGTTGAAGGCACATCACTGGAGCCAATCCACTGTCTCAGCTGAGGTAAGAGGAAGGCCCCAGGTGGTGAAATTCCAAGGCGAGGTTGGAAGAACACATTGGGTGGTGAGATTCCAAGGGAGAATAGCTCTCTCTTGCAAACTGTACTTAAGGGAGCAGGGATAGGGAAACTGTCTTGGAAACTGGGGAAGCTGTTGGGAAGGTGTAACTATGGAGGTTTGCACAATCTGGGGAGGACGGTCTGTCTAAATTTGAGAGTGTCTAAGGTTCAAACACTGGCTACCATCTCCTTATGGTGACAGAGTGTATTCTGAAGAAGCATATCTCTCTGAACTCACTTCTAATAATGATGATGATGCTCCTCATTCTCTTTATTTATGTTTGCCCCACAAGTCAAACATTTGCCACAAGCCCTGAGGCATCCTCGCCAATCTCTGAGGCAGAGGATGGAGCCTTAGAGAATGCAGCATCGCATCCTTACTCCACAACCAGCATCAGCACAGATACACACACCTTGCTGGGTATGTGCGAGTCAGCTCCAAGGGATCCAAACCCTGGTGAGAGCACACCACAGTTGCAAGACCAGCTGTTGGAGACTGAGATGGTGCTACCCCCTAGCACTTGGAAGAGTTCAGGGATTGACCTAGGTGCTAAGCCCCAGTCCGATGATGAGTCTCTGGAGTGGTCTGTCAGGCAGCACATGCTGGATGTACAGCACAAGGTATGTGAAACTGAGGCGGATTCCAGAGGGGTTGCGCACACGAGCACAGGCAGTGGAGGAGTCCATGCAGGCCATGAGCACTGTGATCACCTACTCAACAGAACTCATGGCTTCCTCTATTGATAGACTGGCAACTGCCATGGACAGTCAAAAACAACAGCTCAATGGTGGGACACCGGGTATGTGCTGGCCTGCACTCCATCACCTTATCTTCGAGCACTGGGCCCAGAGGTAAGATGAGAAGCCTGGAGTCACATCCAGGTCCTGGTTCCTCTCAGGACAAGCAGGGTGATCCAAATGGACCTCATGGCAGTAGATGAGGAAGTGTTATCACATCTCAAGGTGCTTCTGATGGAGGCAGCCTCTCCTCCATCCCTCTGCCATTAACACAGATGCCTTTGAATGCCATGGCAACAGGTTAGCCTCCTATCACTATGCTTGCCATGGCCTCATGTGACCAGAGGACACCCACCAAAGTCATCCTCGGCAAAGGGGCATAAGTGTCGGCACCCTGTCTCTAGCACTGCTGGCAGAGAAGGGGGAGCCCCGTGCCGGAACAGCTGGGAAATATTTAAGGAAAACCTCATTACTCACATATGGGTTCGCATTGGTGATTTTCATATGTGAATTCTGATTAATGGTATTTACTTAAATAATGAGTGGTCTTTGAACAGCTTTCTTGATGCATTATCTGTGTGTGTGATGTCATGGTTTTTATTTGGATGGACTGAACAGTGCTAAGGGAATTTGTGTTCATGTGGGTCCCTTTGTGCATGGCATTATTTTTTGACTCTACATAGACCTTAGCAGACACGGCCTCGGTGTTCATGGGAGGGAGATAACATGAGAAGGTGGCAAGGGCCAAGAAGGTTGTGTTGCAGGCACATTGCTCATGGAATTATCTCATTGTAACTGAACTTCTTGCCTCCCTGGTATCCAGACCCTCCTGTGCACACCTGGCTGGCGCGGATCACCTTCCTCTTCATCAGAGTTAACATCAGAGGATGGGGCTGTCTCTATCAAATTGTCCTCTGCCAGGGCTTCCCCTCTCTGTAGGGCCAGGTTATCCAATGCCATTTCTGGCACTCTACTGGGTGCATATTGCAGAGTGCCACCTGATCTGTTATGACCAATGGTCTACTCAATTAGGGCCCTGATGGATGAATGGGTTTCATTGTACTTCCTCACAGGCTCCATTTCTTGTCTCCTTTTCAAAAAAATGTATTTTTTCACGGGATATGAGTGTTGCAGGCAAGGCCAGCATTTGTTGCCCACCTCTAATTGCTCTTGAACTGAATGGCTTGCTGGGCTATTTCAGAGGGCAGTTAAGAGTCAACCACATTACTACGAATCTGGAGTCATATGTAGACTGGGCCAGGTAAGGATAGCAGGTTTCCTTCCCTAAAGGACATTAGTGTACCAGTTGGGTTTTTACGATAATCAATGATAGTTGTTAAGGTCACCATTACTGAGGTTAGTTTTCAATTACAAATGATATCAATTGAATCTAAATTCCACCAGCTGCCATGGTGGGATTTGAACCCATGTCCCCAAAGCATTAACCTGAGCCTCTGGCTTACTAGTCCAGTGACATTTGAACTATCCACCATCTCCCCTCATGGTGTCTTAAGCCATCTTCTTAGAGGGTATCCTCTTTCTCCTAGAAGCCTGTTATCCAAAGCTTACAACCTATTGAACATCCCTGGAAACTGGCAGTGCCTCAGTACATAGGCTGCTGCCTGTATAGCATGCACTGACCTGCATGAAGCATTGCCTGTGGTTGCTTACTAGCTGCATGTTAAGGAAATGATATCGCTTCCTGTTTACAAATGCCTCGGATGTCCAGAAGGCACTTTCATGGCCACATGCATGCAGTCTATTATGCCTTGTACCATTGGAAAACCGGCAATACTATAGAAGCCTCTGGCTCTTTTAGCCTGACTGGCATTGTCATCAGAAAATGAATGCCTGAACAAGACATCTGTCACCAACTTGATGCAATGATGCACAGCTGACTACGAGATCCCACACAGTTGAGACCTGGAAGGCCTTGTGGTGAAAAGATTCAGGGTCATGTAACTTTCAAGACCACAGGCATCAGATGTCACCCACACAATCAGACGCAATGTTGGCAGCCAGTGTGTCACAGTGAGTTACTGTGATTATCTCCCTAGACAGCCGGTGTCTTCAAATACACTGGTGTTCTATCATTTGTAAGTGTGCGAACCTTGGCTGGTGGACTCTTATTGGCTGGGTAGTGTTTTCTCATCTTTCTGCCTCGCAGTTACCGTTGCCTCCCCTCCACAGGCCCTTGCTCAGTGCCAGGTGTGCCATGTTTTTGGTTCACAGAGCATATCTATCCTTAGTCAGCTGCCCTCCTTGCACTCCTTCTCCCGCTCTCCTCCTCACTGGAGGAGGACCATCCCACAGAATGGACTATTCCCATTTTGTACATCGATGTTCACCATGCTGCAGTGCACAATTTTGTCCACTCCCTGGCTGTTACTCTTCCCTCAGGAAATGGCCTAATGGAATTTTAAACTGAAAGAGAAAATAAATGCAATGATAACATCTCCATGACCTGCTCTTGTAAAGTCAGCTACAGTCCCACTTTGCAGCTTTTGTACCTGTATTTGCAAAACTTCCCGTTGAAAAACATAACTCCCACCATTGTTTCCCCTGCACCCACTGCATTATGGTGTGGGCAACAAATTATTCAGATCAATTGCCTTGCGAGGTCAATTGGCCTTTAGTGAGTTTTCTAAAAATGTCACGCAGGCTGCCAATTTCGGTGCCCGCCTGACCTCTATATTATGGGAAACTGGCATGTTGACTTTAGGCTCACGACCAACATCATCATGCTGGATTTTTCACATGCAGTCCTGAATTAGGGATGTAGCACCCAGAACATGAAATCATTTAAGTTTACCTTGCTGATATACAACTTTCCATAGGCTTTGTCTGCCAGGAAAGTTGCCATTGCTCACCTACTTGGGTCTCAGTTTGAATTTGCAGGTTGGGGCCCTGCTGATGTGACCGGAGTCCAATCTATATATTTAAACAGGACCATACCAGCTTGAGATAGGTGCCCTTGATGCCTATAATTCAGGGTGGGAAAGGAGTGGTAAGCCTTCCCAATCCATTTTAACTGCCACCTACTCCACCCCCACCATCACACTATTGGCAAGTGTACTGCAGCTCCCAGGAAATACTGAATTAGAGAAGCACTCCTAATTGAATGCTTGTTAATGGTCCATTCTGCCAATTTCAGCAGTAATTTTGAAGGATGGCATGGAATGGAAAGCTTAAAGACCTCTCTGGCTACTGAACCACATGACCATTAATGAAAAGTAACAGCTCCTGAAATGTTGCTCAGCTATGCCCACGCTTACGTGAGCACCTGCCCTCCTCCCTCCCTCACCTTGGCAGCACTGAGCATTTCAACGCATGCCTCACGCTGGCTGGCTGTTAATTGGCCAGACAGCGTGAAATCATGGTCGGGGCCAATCGCATTCGGTGCTCCGTTCCTCAGCTGCTCCCAGGCCTGTCGATCACGCCTGCCTGCCAACCTGAAAATCTCACCCTTAGTTTCTGACTAACCTGGCTCGCCGAAATCCACCTCCGCTAGAGTGGGATGCTTCATCAACCAGGGGTGTTATAATCTTTTCAGACATGTCAGTCAGAACGGAAAATGTTGGCTCCACAATAAAATCAATAAAACCTGGAAAAAATCATGGCAATTATTTTATAAATAATAAATGCTTCTTAAATCACTGCAAAGTGATAATGTATCCGACAATGATGTATTACGTTTTAGGAATGCAAATCCCTGACTAAGTATGGCATTACTAATAATTGTTCATGATTGCCAAGGGGACAGACAATGACCCTCCCATAATCTAAAGATTCAATTATCTACAGTACAGTTTAATGTAACAAAAGATGGTATTTTACTTGACATTAAGAGAAGGAACACTTTATTTCATGGCCAGGATTTTATGGCCCCACAGTTGTGTGTCTCCCCACCGGCGGATACAGCAAGCCATTAAATCTCCATTTAGTTCGGCGGGACCGTAATATCCACTGGGCGTGAGGGGCTGTAAAATCCTGGCCCAAATCCCGTTGTGTTACTTGATGATAGGACTGTTGGAATCTCTTGTTTTAGATTCAAAACTATTATATTTTGCTTCTACTGAAGACTTGTTTCTTTTAAATGCATATCAGAGAAGTGATATCATTATACACAGAAAACATAGATTCAGTGTGAGACAGCAATCAAGTGTTCTGCTAAATTCTCGAGTGTTCAAGTGTAAAAAGATTGTAACATTAACAGTAACAGAAAAGAAAACACCTAAATCAATAAACAAGCTAGGCACCCAATCAAATCTTTGACTTTTATATCTTACTGTTGTTGTCTCCATTCAATTTGGCTGCAGCAGATTTTGCCAGAGTGGGCGGTAAAATGAATTAGCACTCTATGCTTTCAGCTAGTCAAGTCAAATTTAGAAATAACTTTCAGCTGCTGTTGCTGATTTTGCAGGGTACACAAAATCGTCAGAGGCTAAACTGACCATACTTAAGCCAGCCTGCTCCTTTTAAAGCAGAGCATTCTGGTGGCAGCAGGTGCTGGAAATGATGGCAAAAGACAGCATGAGAAGGAACACCACCGAATGATGGCACACCATTTTAAGAACTGAACTCCAGGGCTTTCCAACATTGCACTTGAGGCCTTGATTGAGCAGGTGCAGTGGAGGAGAGATGTCAGCTACTTGCAAGGAAGCAGGAGGCCCATAAGTCAAGCCATCAGAAGGAAGAAGGAGAATAGCTATGTCGGTCGATGCCAAAATAGCCCTGAGGATTGGATTTTGTGTCAAAAAAAGTTCAATGAGCTGACAAGTTGTCAAGGTCAGTAAATGCCATGTCCCACCAATATTTCAAATGCCATATGCCACCAATTACCCTACTAGGTTCATACACTACTCAGTGTACCACACCCCCTTTACTCAACTACTAGAAATCTTTATCAATCATGACTCAAACCTGACATGTCACTTCACCCTCATACACTTACTGCATTATTGCAAACCTCACATCTCACAGTTTGCTCTTGCTGGGACCCATTCAATTATGACAGGTAGGGGATGGGGTTTCGAGCAGCCATGCAGCATGCTAAACTCTGGCCATCCAAGTAGTGACAGTAGACTTAAAAATGAAGGTTCTTAATACACCCATGCTAATCCAAGTGTCTCTCTCTTTGATCCTGCAGGAGGAGAACATCAAGAGTATGGAGCCTGGTGAATGAGCTGTATGCCTCATGGCTCACAGAAAGTGGAGACAAAGGAGAAGAGACCGACTGAGGCGCCTGGCTGGGCAGAGGGAGGAGCAGCACCCTCAAGATGAAGGGTGGCTGGGGCTCCCACACACACTGCTGAAGTGCCACAGCGAGCTGTTTCTGGTCGGCACCTAGCTAGATGCAGTCTATAGGTGACGCTTGTCATTTCTATAGATGGCCAAGAATCAGTGTTGCCGAAGAGTGCACATGTCCAGGGAACTGATTGGTCACATGCTGCAGGATTTGACATTAAGGGGGCATGGAGGGCATCCACTCCCACTGGCCATGAAAGTGACTGTGGGGCTCAAATTTTAGGCCAGTGGGTCCTTTCATGTCTCCACAGGTGAATTCCGTGGGGTATCACAAGCCTCCATGCCCAAACGTATCCATGAGGTCATGGTCGTCATCATCGCAAAGACACACAACTTTGTACATTTCACCTGGGATCAGGAAAGCCAGGAAGTAAGAGCGCTGGGATCTGGCCAGATCTCAGGTTTCCCACAGATGCAGGGTGCCATCGATTGCACTCATGTGGTGCTCAGCTCTCCATGGCAACAAACAGTCAACTACATCAACCACAAGGGCTTCCACTCACTGAATGTTCAGCTGGTGTGCGACCACCACAAATGCATCATGCAGGTCTGCACACAATTCCCAGGGAATGTCCACGACTCCTACATTCTCAGTAGGTCTCAGATCTCTGAAGTCTTCCAGGGTACAGAGAGGCTGCAGAGAACAAGTGCCACCTGCAGAGAACGTGGCTGATGACACCCATGCTGCAGCCTCAGAGTGCAGCAGAGAGAAGTTACAACGAGTCTCGTGTTGGAACTCACATTCTGGTGGAGCAAACATCAGAATATTGAAAATGAGGTCCGGTGCCTGGACTTGTCTGGGGAAGTAATACTGTCCACAGAGGGTGTCACACACCATCATTGCCTGCTGTGCCCTTCACAACCTGGCATGGCAATGGGGAGAGGAGCTGGCTGAGGAGGAATGGAGGAGCTCCATGTCTCCTCCGATGAGGAGGATGTCAACAGGGATGCAGGTGAGGAGTGATAGTGAAGGCACATTGTCAGTGTGCTGGGAAGGTTGCACAAAGCACAGGGAAGAGGCCGTGGACTGAGACACCTGCCTTTATCTTGCCAGGGACCAAGGTTTCAAATCTGAATGACACAGACACTGCTCAGCAAAATAAGGAGCCATGGGCAGGGAGACATTCTCGGGAGTTTATTTTTCAAAATTGAACATTATGTACAAGTGATTAACACCCATGTCCAGGCCGGGCAACTACATCCTCTCTGCTCCGCGGCTATGTTCGTGGCCGGGTATCCCTGGAGAGGGAGCACGCGGTGTCTGCTGGCACTCTCGAGGCCTTCCGTGCTCGGTGGGCACCACGAGGACTGGGGTGTTTTATTGACCCCTTTAATCACATTTTGGTTTAAAGTTTGTAAGTTTCCTTTAAACTTTGTCCTTAATTTTACAGCTGACCTGAATTAGGGGCTGTGCTTGATTTGTCCTTCATTTTGTTAATTTAGTTTAATTGTTTTAACTCTAAAAGAGTTACATCCTCTCTGCTTCCTGACCCTGCCACTTGGTGCTTCCCACCCTGAAATCCACAGTGGAGGTGGAAGTAGCCTGCTGACTGCTACACCCTGTCTGAAATGACACTGATGGGCATCGTCCGGAGGTTCGAGATGTGAAGGGTCCTGGCCTGCTTTTGGGGTTGTGCTGGTTGGCAGTGGCATCCTCCTCAGCCTGTGGAGCTGAAGCTGCTGGGATCACAGGAAAAGGGGATTGGGATGGGGCGGACACTCCCAGAGTCACCTAAGTGGATGGCCCCAGGTTGTGTACCTGTTGGATGTCCTCCCATTGGGTGGCCCAGGGCCACTGGCTGACTCCTTGAGGATAAGGGGAAGCTGGATTAAGATCAAGCTGCCCTGCACCTCTCTTGCATTGACATTGTTGGAGGCCAACTATGGCATCAGTAATGGAGTTCAGCCCACACAGCAGTGCAGGACAAATGTCCAACAAGGTCTCCATGGTGGCCGGCATCCTACCAGTGTTGACCTCGGTGCAGCATGCCGGTGCTATCAGACTCCTCCATTATGCCTTGCAATCTTAAGAGTCCAGCAGACATCCCTTCCTGATGTTCCCCAGCTTGCCTTTGCAGCTTCAGCAACTGGGGTATGACCGAGTCCAGAGGTTTATCCTCTGACTCGGACTCAGCAGATTTCTCGTCTCCAACAGTCCTCGGAGTGCTGGAAACCTGGGAAATCCCCACCACCACCTGCTGTGGATCAGAAAGTGCAATGCGCACACCAGATTATGACCCTGAGTCCACTCTAAAGCTAGGTCCCACCGAGTTGTGTTTCTCTGAGCTGGTGGAGGATGCGGGTGAGTGCTGTGATGGGTCTTCAATTAGGGTGCTATCAGGTTCCACTTCTGGGGTGTCTTTGGGGCTTGAGTCGAGGACCTGGATCACAGACTCCCTCGGTCATTTCCCACACGCACCTGCGAAAGCAAGGAGAGATAATTAGTGCATGGCAGTGGCCTGTGAAACAGGAGACATCACACAGCATGGTTGATGCACTGCTGGATCCTCACCTGAATGAGCACCGCTGACCTCACTGTCAGCACAGGAATGTTCAGATCTTCACTGGCCAGCTGGATGACAGTATTTTCAAAGTCCATGAAGTCCAGTCAATTGTTTCCTATAATGTATAAGCAAGATACAACACACTTCTCAGGAGAATTGCAGGTGTAAATTTACATCTTCTTGATGCTCTAGTGTGCTGTTTGTATCCTGCACTCATTTCATTTCCAATTACACACATAAACCTAATGGAGAACAACAACACGGAATAATCTAAATGGCTGACGCAAGAGGTAAATCCTGAAATTTATGTGTTGGGGAGAATATAAATATCGGCAGCCCTAAATTTTGTGTAGAACCGGCCTTTGCTGGAATTCCACAAAAAAAATGTCAACTTGATTCCAGTGGGGAAGGATAAAAGGTAAATCTTCCACACGTTCCCTACATCCTAGGGTGTGGAAGAGTTTTCAGTCTCAGGAGTTGTTTTCATTATCCTATTATAAGGTCTCAAAGGAAAGCTGGTGCAAGTTCAAATAAGGTCTTAGAAAAGGCCCCAGATCTTGTTGAGGCAGCAATTTGATCTTGGAAAGGATTGATCACATTTTTTTAATGGTGTATGGTACCTTCAAAGCGGAAACACCTCTCTCCTGTTTTCTTTATTCAGCCCAAAAAGGATCCATATAACCTGACTAGCATTGACTTGTCTACAAAAATAATTTCTGAAAACATGGAAGAAATTGATTAAATATTTTATTTTTTAAGTCTTGGCATCTCAAAGCAATATTACCATAAAATTATTTTGCTTGCCTATGCATTTTAGAAGGCACTACCAACATGAAACAATTATTAATTTACTGCCTGGACTTAAGTGAGGACCTTGATTATGTAACAGTATAATTTTAAGAAATTATAGTTCACTCCAACTTCAAGGTTTTTTTTCACCCTTATTTAATTTCTTCCATGGTAACTAGCCTGTGAGGCTGCATATATGAACTGATTCCCTGTCCTTAACTATTGTGGCTGTGTTGATATTGCCAAGAAGTGCAGGAAACCGGTATATGATGACTCGTCAGTTTATTTTCAACATTTTCCGATAAGGAAATTTGAAGTCTTCAAATGTCAGGAAGTGCATGGGAATTATGAGTGTGAAGATACATGCTACAATTGGACATAGACCTCAAGAGCTCACAGTTACCAGCACACCATGTGCACATTTGAATAATAACAGCAATGCTGTTGTACGAATACTGAGGGTTGATTCCTTCAGCCAATCCTCACAGGGTGTGCACTTCAGAGCTTTGAGAGTGTACATACAAGGGTTGCCAGCCATAAAAATTAATTGTCAGAAAACTTTGGGCTGTTTTATCATGATCTATTTTCCTTCTTTTAATGTGGTGTCATGAAGTTCCCTTTTTTCTATTTTAATGGACATTCTAACTCTTTTTAAAGAAGTGGGTTAACACATCTTTTGAAGTAAGAGGGAGACAAATTTAAAGTGAGCACATTAAACATTTGTGTAAAAGTTAAAGCCCTGGGAAGCATGCCATTATCAAAAATTCTCTCGTGTTTATTTGTTAAGGAGCAGGAGTTCTTCTTTCTTAGCTTTGCATCACCACACCAACAGCTGTACTCACCAGCAATAAATTAAATGATAATTTCACTATATATACTCATGAAGAGTCAAGCTTTGAATGATACACATGTTCAAAGTATCACCCAAACTCTACGAAAACAAAATGCACAAACCTTGAACAATATGAAAGTCAACATTATAACATTTCTATTCTCCAAATAGTCATCTTCATGCTGGCTGGCAACCATGCATTATGTTTTTTTAACCCCGAAGGTGAGTTGTTTTGTTTTCTTCTTTTGGTTTTTTTTGATAATACTATAATAAATATTAGTTTCAGTTACTCCAGTAGATATTTTTCAAACATTAATATAACACACTGCAAGAACAGGAGAATTCTTGTCAGCTCTTGCTCCATTCCTCCATTACAGTGAAATTTAAATAGAATCCCAATCCATCCCAACTCCACTCCCAGCTTCTGTTCCTAATTTTGGAAGTAACCTAGTAGGATAGGTACTAGTAGAAAGGGATCTGGGTTTCCTGATTAAATGCATATTTTTCAATACAAATAGGAATTTATACATTGCATTAAGCTTTAACCTGTTCCATGTTAATTTGACCATTGGTTGTAAAATGAATAGTCTGTAATAAAGATATTCTTGTATTTGAGTGTCCTACCTATCTGGGACTGAGCCACCATGGTTGAATTCCGATCACATAGCGGAGAGAAAGGAAGTCCCAGTTCGGCCTCTTTGTCACCCTGCAATGCCAATCAGATGAAATGAAGAACTGAAATTTATCAGCTGAATGGTCTCACATCTGAATGCATAAATAAGATTTGGGCATCTCCCAAAACCATGTTTGCTAAACCTCATGCACACTAACCTGCAAACATAATGGCCCAAATCTTCTGGTATCTGTATTGGCAAAATCCGGACATAAATTGGAAGATATGCATCAAGACCATTGGAAGTCCTGATGCACACACATGTGCTGAAATTGCCTGGGAAATTTAAACTTCTGATGGCTGAAGTCCACTGCTCTGGATTCTTTGTGAATGTCTCTTACAGTGAACTCAGTGTCAGAGATTTAGACCAGATAAGCTGGGCTTACCTGGATTCTTAACCAGGAAATGTTATGCTAGTTAATACCTGGTCTAACTCAAAGATTAGCCAGTCAAACTGAACTGAGCATCACAAATAACTCCCCCAATTAACCCCTGACCTGACCCACTAGCCTTCCTGACCCAACTATCCCCTCCAAACTGACCCGACTACCCCCTTGACCTGACTCAACTACCCCCACCTGACTAGCCCCCAACAAGACCAACTGACTACACCTCCAATCTATACTGACTACCTCCCTAACTTGATTTATCTCTGACCAGACCCGACTAACTCCCCACCTGACTACCCCGATCCCCCCATATGACTAACCCCAACCCGACATGATTACCCCCCCTCAACTCAACCCAGCTACCGACCATCCGATTACCACCCTCACCTGACTACCCTCCACCCAAGTACTCAGTCACCCACTCACCACTCAAGCACTCACTATTCCACTGAAAATGAAGGCCTTTAAAAACTTTCCTTAATACAGCAGCAAATGTTGTAAAAAAGGGGGCTTGACGTCTCTTCGCCCAGCACTCCTTCCTACACTCAACCATCTTCCACGGGGATGGCTACACTGTTGCAGATGTGATCAGAAGTCCCAGCTGAAAGTATGTGAAAAGGTCAATTTGAAGATCTGGGTCAATATCCCACCTAGTGCGCCAGTGCCTAACTCTCCATGGCAGGAATGTTACACCGTTCGATCCACCCAAAGTTTAGGAACAGTTAAACTAATGTCCCTAGAGTTCCCCTACAAACAATAAAATCACTCTCAGTAACATTAGAATCTAAGAGCTGGTCAGCTTAATGCTTTATAACCTCAGCTGAGTAAAGTTATTACCTGTCTGAAGAATTCCTCCAACAGTGCCATAGTCCAGCGATGATGTATTTCCCAGGCTTTAGTTGGATGGCTGATATCAGCAGTGTGCAGCAACATTGAAAGGGCCTTTGATTTGTCGATCCTGCAAGTCAACATAACGATGGTAGAAATGACCAGTTTCAGGCAATTGCAAATTAACGCAGATATGTGACATATCAGGAATTTGGTCAGTGGAAAAGATGCATGTGTCTCTGGTCTGAAATCATGCTAGAGGTCCCTTTGCACATAGCTCTGTATCAGAGCTAAATTAACCTATGATCAGCACCTTTTACTGTTACATGTGAATATTTTTTATCCTTTGCACATAAAATACTTGCATTTTACATTAAAAAACAGGTTGCAAAATTCTGATATATTTGCAAAAGTTGTCTATTGGCCAGATTTGTCTGACAAGAATAATGATGAGGCTCATGGTACTTACCACTATTCATATGCAAATAGTACAGCAACTTCATATGAGGAGCAGATGCTTTATTAAACACAAATATCGAAAAGTTGTTGTCCAAATTGCAGTGCTCCACCACTACCTTTGCAAAAACAGCATCTTGCTGTCTGCATCACCATTGAATTTTGATTGGTGTGAAAATGCTGTATTTGTACAGCAGATACAAATTAAACCTGCAGTTTGAAGGGGATAGTTGGTTCAGGGAGGCTAGTGGATCATCTCAAATTTTATTAATTGAATTTAAATTCCACCAGCTACCATTGTAGAATTTGAACGTATGTTCCCAAAGCATTAATCTGGACCTCTGAATTATTAGCCCAGTGAAACTACCACGACACTACCATTTCCCCAAATCAAGTGCAAGTACCCTTTTAATGATGTGATAATAAATAGCTACTGTCATTCAACCTCTCTGGCACTGAAAATCAACTATTCAAAATGTAACATACCATTCCTTCAGGTTCGAGAGTTTAAAAATGCCAAATGGAAAGTTTTTACTGTTATTTCCTCTCTCTCTCTCTCTCTTAGTCCAGTCTACTCTCCCTTTATTTCACTTTCTGTGCATGATTGGACATTGAATTCAGCCACTCTAATTGACATTGAATTCCCAGTCCTTCCTCAATCCTTCAATTTGATTGCTTAAAGAGCAACAGGACAGTTCATTCTAAGCCCTATTCACTCTGGTCCCACATGGCTAGTTTCCCTCATGGCAACATTATCAGCTTGCATTTTTGAAACTTTGTGGGCAAAAATGTTGTGAGCTGAAGGGTGCAAGGACGTGTATCTAATGACAGACACTGCTAAATGTCCTGCTACAGCACAATCCGGCCCATTATATATAATTTTTAAATATTAATTCATGGGACGTGGGCTTCACTGGCTGGGCCAGCATTTATTACCCATCCCTAGTTGACCTTGAGAAGGTGGTGGTGAGCTGCCTTCTTGAACTGCTGCAGTCTATGTGGTGTAGGTACACACAGTACTATTAGGAAGGGAGTTCTGGGATTTTGAACCAGCAACAGTGAAGGGACAGCGATATATTCTAAGTCAGGATGGTGAGTGACTTGGAGTGGAAAGTCCAGGTGGTGGTGTTCCCATCTATCTGCTGCCATTGTCCTTCTAGATGGTAGTGGTCATGGGTTTTGAAGGTGCTGTCGAAGGAACCTTGGTGATTCCTGCTGTGCATCTTGTAGGTGGTACACACTGCTAATACTGTGAGTCAGTGGTGGAGGGAGTGAATGTTTGTGGATGTGGTGCCAATCAAGTGGGCTGCTTTGTCCTAGAAGGTGTCTAGCTTCTTCAGTGTTGTGAGAGTTGCATTCATCCAGGCAAGTGGAGAGTATTCCATCACACTCCTGACTTGTGCCTTGGAGATGGTGGACAGGATTTTGGGGGGTCAGGACACCTCTAGTTACTAGTTGCACAATTCCTAGCCTCAGACCTGCTCTTGTAGCCACAGTATTTATATGGCTAGTCCAGTTCAGTTTCTGATCAATGGTAACTCCCAGGATGTTGACAGTGGGGGATTTAGTGATGTAAATGCCACTGAACATCAAGGGGCGATGGCTGGATTCTTTCTTGTTGGAGATGGTCATTGCCTGACATTTGGGTGGCGCAAATGTTACTTGCAACCTGCTAGCCCAGCCCTGGATATTGTCCAGGTCTTGCTGCATTTGGACATGGACTGCTTCAGTATCTGAGGAGTCGCGAATGGTGCTGAACATTGTGCAATCATCAGCGAACATCCCCACTTCTGACTTTACAATGGAAGGAAAGTTATTGATGAAGCAGCTGAAGATGGTTGAGCCTAGGACACTACCCTGAGGAACTTCTGCAGTGATGTCCTGGAGCTGAGATGACTGACCTCCAAGAACCACAACCTTTGTAATAGGTATGACTCCAACTAGTGGAGAACTTTCCCCCCCGAATCTCATTGACTCCAGTTTTGCTAGGGCTCCTTGATGCCACACTCAGTCAAATGCAACCTTGATATCAAGGGCAGTCACTCTCATCTCATCTCCGGAATTCAACTCTTTTGTCCGTGTTTGAACCAAGGCTGTAATGAGGTCAGGAGCTGAGTGGCCCTGGTGGACCCAAAATGGGCATCAGTGAGCAGGTTATTGCTAAGCAAGTGCCACTTGTTAGCACTGTTGATTACCCCTTCCATTACTTTACTGATGATTGACAGTAGGCTGATGGAGCTGTAATTGGTCGGGTTGGCTTTGTCCTACTTTTCATGTACAATACATACCTGGGCAATTTTCTAGAAAGCCAAGTAGATGCCAGTGTTGTAGCTGCACTGGGGTAGGGGCAAGTTCTAGAGCACAAGTCTTCGGTACTATTGCCAGAATATTGTCAGGGCCCATTGCCTTTGCAGTATCCAGTGCCTTCAGCCGTTCCTTGATATCATGTGGAGTGAATCAAGTTGGCTGAAGACTGGCATCTGTGATGCTGGGGACCTCTGGAGGAGGCCGAGATGGATCATCCACTCGGCACTTCTGGCTGAAGACTATTGCGAATGCTTCAGCCTTATCTTTTGCACCAGTGTGCTGGGCTCCTCCATCTTTGAGGAGGGGGATATTTGTCCTCCAGTGAGTTGTATAATTGTCCACAACCATTCACAACTGGATGTGGCAGGACTGCAGAGCTTAGATCTGACTTGTTAGTTGTGGGATCGCTTAGCTCTGGTCTATGACTTGCTGCTTATGCTGTTTGGCACGTGAGTAGTCCTGTGTTATAGCTTCACCAGGTTGATACCTCATTTTTAGGTATGCCTGGTGCTGCTCCTGGCATGCCCTCCTGCAACCTTCATTGAACCAGCATTGATCCCCGGCTTGATGGTAATGGTAGAGTGGGGGATATGCAAAGCCCTGAGATTACAGATTGTGTTTGAGTACAATTCTGCAGCTGCTGATTGGTTTCTGTGTCTTATGGGTGCCCAGTCTTGAGCTGCTAGATCTGTTCACAATCTATCCCATTTAGCATGTTGGTGGTGCCACACAACACGATGGAGGGTATCCTCAACATGAAGATGGGGCTTCATCTCAACAATAACTATGTGGTAGTCACGCCTACCGCTAGTGTCATGGACAGGTGCATCTGCGGCAGGCACTTTGGTGAGGATGAGATCAAGTATGTTTTTCCCTCATGTTGGTTTCCTCACCACTTGCCGCTGACTCACTCTAGCAGCTATGTCATTTAGGACATGGCCAGCTCGGTCAGTAGTGGTGCTACGAAGCCACTCTTGGTGATGGACATTGAAGTCCCCCACCCAGACTACATTCTGCGCCCTTGCCACTTTCAGTGCTTCCTCCAAGTGGTGTTCAACATGGAGGAGCACTGATTCATCAGCTGGGATGGGGGGATGGTGGGGGGGGGGCGGGGGGGGGGGGGGGGGGGAGCGGGGGTGGCGTGTGCAGGCGGGACATGGTTATCAGCAGGAGGTTTCCTTGCCCATGTTTGACCTGATGCCATGAGACTTCATGGGATCTGGAGTCAATGTTGAGAATTTCTAGGGCAACTCTCTCCCAACTGTTTACCTCAGCTGGGTCTGTCCTGCCGGTGAAATAGGACATACCCAGGGGTGGTGTCTGGGACATTATCTGTAAGGTATGATTCCATGAGGATGACTATGTCAGGCTGTTGCTTGACTAGTTTGTGAGACAGCTCTCCCAATTTTGGCACTAGCTCTCAGATGTTAGTAAGGAGGACTTTGCAAGGCCAACAGGGCTGCGATTGCCATTGTCATTTCCGGTGCTTAGGTTGATGCCGGGTGGTCTGTCCAGTTTCATTCCTTTTTTGTGACTTTGTAGCAGTTTGTTACAAATGAGTGGCTCACTCGGCCATTTCAGAGGGTATTTAAGATTCAACCACATTGCTGTGGGTCCGGGGTCACATGTAGGCCAGACCAGGTAAGAATGACAGATTTCCTTCCCTAAGGACCAGATGGAATTTTACAACAATATTTATATGCAAATATTTATACACACATGATGGAGTACAGTAATATGAAGGTCCTTTCTTAGAGCAAAATGTTAGTGTTATCTTTGTTATTTGCTTTTTGTCAAAGAGATTGAGAATCTGGATGGCTGCAATGTCAACAATTGAATCATATGCATTTCTGGAATCATTAATATTCAAGTCTTAGTGTAATCAATGTGCACCCTTAATGGATGGTAATAAAAAATAGATTCCAAAGGTCAAGGTCAGTAAATGCATCATCAAATGCCAAATCCCACAAACTGCACCACTAATCTCGGCCGCTGCTCAACATATCACATCCCCATCACTCACCTACCAACAATCTTAATCAGTCATGACTCATACCTAACATTCATAACTTCATCTTAGTCTCAGATACATAAGTCTCTCACCCACATCTCACAACTTGTACTGTTCAATCATGGCAGGATAAAGTGGCACAAAACCAGAGGCAGAAGCAACCAATCGAAGGGGGGAGCAGGCATGCCTTCATGGATAGAACATTGAACAAAAAATATTGAAGCTTGTAACAAAGGCATTTGGCAAAGTAATAATTGTAGAGGACTTTAATCTTCATACAGACTGGTCAAATCAAATGGGTAAAGTTGGCTGGAACATAAATTTGTAGCTTTCCCACAGATTCCTAGAATAAAGTAATAAAAACAGAAAATGCTGGAAACATTCAGCAGATCTGGCAGCATCTGTGGAGAGAGAAACAGACTTAACGTTTCAGATCATGACCTCTCATCAGAATTATTAATCTCAGGTCATGGGTTTGAGCCCCATTTTGGGTCAATACTTCCTTACACCTGGCTAGGTCAGCCAGTAGCACATGAGACTCTCAATAGCTGTCAGGGGTTTGAGGCCCATATTGGATGAATACTTTGTAGAACAATACATTGTGGAACCAACTAAAGATAAAGCTATTTTAGGTCTAATATTGTGTGTGTAGCAGAGATAATTAGTCATCTCATAGTAAAAGATCCTCTGAGAAAGAAAGTATTCAGAATACAATTGAATTGGATCAGAGGTGAGCTGGTGAGATGGATACAGAATTGGCTTGGTTGTAGAAGACAGAGGGTAGCACTGGAAGGATGCTTTTCTGAATGGAGAGCTGTGACTAGTGGTGTTCCGCAAGGATCAGTGCTGGGACCCTTGCTGTTTGTAGTATACGTAAATGATTTGGAGGAAAATGTAACTGGGCTAATTAGTAAGTTTGCAAACAACAGTAAGGTTGGCAGAGTTGCAGATAGTGAAGAAGATTGTCAAAGGATACAATGGGATATAGATCAGTTGGAGACTTGGGCGGAGAAATGGCAGAAGTAATTTAATCCGGACAAATGCGGGGTAATGCATTTTGGAAGGTCTAATATGTAGGAATTATACAGTAAATGGCAGAACCCTTAAGTGCATCGACGGGCAGAGGGATCTGGGTGTACAGATCCACAGGTCACTGAAAGTGGCAAAGCAGGTGGATAAGATAGTCAGGAAGGCATATGGCATGCTTGCCTTCATTGGCAGGGGTATTGAATATAAAAGCTGGGAAGTCATGCTGCAGCTGTATAGAACCTTGGTTAGACCACACTTGGAATATTGCGTTGGAAAGGGTACAGAGGAGGTTTACCAGGATGCTGCCTGGTCTGGAGATTATTAGCTATGAGGAGAGGTTGGAGAAACTCGGGTTGTTCTCACTAGAGTGATGGAGATTGAGGGGCGACTTGATAGAAGCTTACAAAATTATGAGTGGCATGGACAGATTAGATAGTCAGAAGCTTTTTTCCAGGGTGGAAGAGTCAATTACTAGGGGACATAGATTTAAGGTGAGAGGAGAAAACTTTAGAAGAGATGTGCAGGGCAGGTTTTTTATGCAGAGGGTAGTGAGTGTCTGGAATTCGCTACCAGAGGTGGTTGTGGAAGCAGGTACGATAGTGGTGTTTAAGAAACAGCTTGACAAATACATGAATAGGATGGGAGTAGAGGGATACGGACCCTGGAAGTGCAAAATGTTTTAGTTTGACAGGCAATATGACCGGCGCAGGCTTGGAGGGCCGAAGGGCCTGTTCCTGTGCTGTACTTTTCTTTGTTTCTTTGAATTCCCTGTTAAATTTGAGAGTGATGCAATTGAGTCCAAAACAATATTCTTACACTTAAACAAAACCAATTAGGTAAGTATGAGGGGAGCGTAAACTAAGTTTAATTTGTTAACTAGATTAAAAATTATGGCGGTAAATAAATAGTGAGAAACATTGAAAGAAGTTATTCAAGTTGTTCAATAAAAATATGTTTAATTAAAAAGCAACAACCCAGCAAAAAAATTCCATCCATGACATACTGGGGAAATTAAGGATAGTATTCAATTAAAAGAAGAGCCTTATAAAGTTGCGAAGAATAGTAAAAAGCTTGAGGGTTAGGAGAGTTTCAGAAATAAGGAAACGTTGACAAAAACATTGATAAAAAGGGGAAAAAATAGAATATGAGTAAACTAGCCAGGAACATAAAAACAGATTGCAAGAGCTTTTATGAGTATATAAAAAGGAGGGTAGTTAAAGCAAATATTGGTCCATCAGAAACAGAAGCAGGAGAAATTTATCATGGGGAATGAAGAAATGGCAGAGAAGCTGAACAAGTATTTTGTGCCTGTCTTCACATTAGAAGATACAAATTACATACCAGAAATAGAAGGGATTAACACAAAGGGATGACACAAAGCTGGGTGGCAGGGTGAGCTGTGAGGAGGATGCAGAGAAGCTTCAGTGTGATTTGGACAAGCTGAGTGAGTGGGCAAATGCATGGCAGATGGGGATAAATGTGAGATTATCCATTTTGGTAGCAAAAACAGGAAGGCAGAATATTATCTGAATGGCTATAAATTGAGAGAGGGGAATGTGCAACGAGACCTGGGTGTCCTCGTACACCAGTCACTGAAGGTAAACATGCAGGTGCAGCAGGCAGTAAAGAAGGCAAATGGTATATTGGCCTTCATAGCGAGAGGATTCTAGTACAGGAGCAGGGATGTCTTGCTACAATTGTACAGGACCTTGGTGAGACTACATCTGGAATATTGTGTGCGATTTTGGTCTCCTTATCTGAGGAAGCCTGTTCTTGCTATGGAGGGAGTGCAGCGAAGAATTACCAGACTGATTCCTGGGATGGAGGGACTGACATATGAGGAGAGATTGAGTTGGTTAGGATTATATTTGCTGAAGTTCAGAAGAATGAGGGGGACCTCATAGAAACCTATAAAACTCTAACAGGACTAGATGGTAGATGCCGGAAGGATGTTCCCGATGGTGGGGGAGTCCAGAACCAGGGGTCACAGTCTGAGGATATGGGGTAGACCATTTAGGACTGAGATGAGGAGAAATTTCTTCACCCAGAGAGTGGTGAGCCTGTAGAATTCGTTACCAGAGAAAGTAGTTTAGGCCAAAACATTATATGTTTTCAAGAAGGAGTTAGATATAGCTCTTGGGGTGAAAGGGATCAAAGGATATGGGGAGAAAGCAGGAGCAGGCTATTGAGTTGGATGATCAGCCATGGTCATAATGAATGGCGGGGCAGGTTCGAAGGGCCGAATGGCCTATTCCTGCTCCTATTTTCTATGTTTCTATGTTTATGTTTAACAAGAGTGCAGAACTTAAAGTAATTAATATTAACAGAGAAAAAGTATTGGAGAAACTTAAGAGACTAAAATCTAACAAATCCCCGGGACCTGATGGCTTACATCCTAAGCTTCTAAAATGGTTGCTGGATAGATAGTGGATTCACTGACTTTGCAAAATTTTCTGGATTCTAGAGTGGTCACTGCATATTGATAATTAGCAAATGTAACACTGTGATTCAAAAATAAAAGGAGGGAGAGAGAAAACAGGGAGCTACAAGCCAATCAGCTTTACATCAGTCATCAGGAAAATGCTGGAATCTATTATTAACTTAAAAAATCACATGATGATCAGAGAGAGTCAACATGGTTTTCTGAAAGGGACATCATGCTAAACAAATTATTAGAGTTTTTTGGAGTGTAACCAATAGCGTAGACAAAGAGGAACAATTAGATGTAATATATTTTAATTTCCAAAATGCATTAGATAAGGTGTCACACAAAAGATTAATAAGCACAACGAAAACTCAGAGCTGGGGAAGATATATCAGCATAGGTGGAAGATTGATTCATGGGCAGAAAGCAGAGTCGGGATAAATGCGCCATAGTAAAGTTGGTCGGCTATAACTAGCGGAGTGCCACAAGGATCAGTGCTGGAACCTCAACTGCTTGCAATGTATATTGATGACTTAGATGAAGACAACAAGAGAATTGTATTGAGATTTGCTGATGATACAAAACTAGGTGAGATGTTACAAAGAGACAAGTACAGGTTAACTCTGCGGACCACAAGGTTGCAGATGGAGTATAATGTGAAATATTCACTTTGGTAACAGGAATAGAAAGGCAGAATATTGTTTAAACGGTGGGAAAGTCTAAGCATTGATGTTCAGAAGGACTCGCACTTGTACAAGGAACACAGAAAGTTAGCAATTAGGTATATCAAGCAATTAGAAAGGAAAATGGCATGTTGATTTTTAGTGCAAGAAGATTGAAGTAAAAATAAGGAAGTCTAGTTACAAATTTACAGGGCTTTGGTGAGACCACTGCCAGGATATTTTGGATGGTGGGGTCTCCCATCACACCATCTGAAGAGTCGGCGGGAAACACATCCTCGCCGACACCGCCTGCCCCGTAGACAATTCACGCTCCAATGTGTTAATTGGCTGCAGGTGGGACTTCTGCCCCTCACTCAGAAGGAAGTCTCACCTTGGAGAGCTGTCGGCCAATCCGATTGGTTGGCAGCTCTCTAATCCCTACAGCTACAGAAGCTGCAGTGGACAGAAGTGAAAATTCATGAAGTTCAAGGAGCCTAAGTCCTGAGAGTGCACAGAAAGGTGAGTTTTAGGGTCTCAGGGCTGGGAGGCTATAGAAGGCATGGGAATGGTTAGTGGGGATTGGGGTGTCGGGGCAGAGGCCGGGGAGGGGAGGGAGGTTCAGCGGCTACTGGACCTTGGAGTGGGGCGGGGGTGGGGGGAGACGCCTAAAGTCCTGCTCGAGGCCTGAACCCCATCATTTTCAGGCTTCTGCCACACCTGGGAAAATTCTCCCATCAGCCTAAAAATTGAGGCTGGGTGGGAAAAGGCCCTTAAGTGATCAATAATTGGCTGCTTAAAGGCATCGATTGGAGCAAGGGTGCCTGAGGCCTTGCCCATTTCGTTGTAAAACCCCTGAGAGGTCGGGGAAGGCAGGAATTTGGAGGGAAGCCCATTTGTGCTTTTTCACCTCCTCCTGCCTAAAAACTAGCCAGTGAGGGACTGTGAAATTCAGGCCCATGTCTTGCCCAATGTCTTAATCTGTGTCCCCTAGTCCTTATACCATCACCCAGTGGGAGCATTATTTCTTTGTCTAACTTATCTAAACCTGTGATAATCTTGTATGCCTCAATCAAATTTCCCTCAATCTCCACTGTTCCAAGGAGAATAACCCCAGCTTCTCTCGTAGCGAAAATCGCTCATCCATGGAACCACTCTGATACATTTTTTCTGCACCCTTTCAAGGACCTTCAGCTCTTTCCTAAAGTGTGGTGATCAGAATGAGACACACTACTCTAGTTGTGGCCTAACCAGTACTTTAAGAAGAATTCAGCATAGCTTCTCTGCTTTTGTTCTCAATAGCTTGATTTATGAAGCCCAAGATCCCATATGCTTTGTCCTGCCAACTTCGAAGAACTGTCCACATGAAACCCCAGATCCCCTGTCCCTGTGCACTCTTTAGAATGTGCCATTTAATCTATAGTTCCTTTCCCTATTTCTTCTCTCAAAATGCATCACCTCACGCTTCTCTGTATAAAATTCCATCTGGCACTTGCCTGTTCATTCTGCTAGCCTATCCATGTCCTGTTGCAGTTGATTGGTATCCTCCTCAATGTCTGTTGCACCTCCAAGTTTGGTATCACCAACAAATATGAAATCTTACTCCGTATTCCAATACTTAATGAATCTATATATATCAAAACACAGTAGTAGAACTGAATCTTGGAATGCCATTCCATACCATCCCCCAGTCGTAAAAAAATATTTACAATGACTCACTGTTTTCTGTCCTTAAGACATTTTTTGATCCAAGCTGACAATGACCCTCCTATTCCACGTTTTCCTCAATTTTATTAATCAGCTTTTTATGAGGTATTCTGTCAAGTGCTTTCTTAAAACCCATATAGACAGCATCCATTGCTTTCCTTTCATCAAACTTCTCTGTTACTTCATCAAAAAATTCTATAAGATTCATCAAGCACAATCTGCCTTTTAAAAAATTGTGTTGGTTCCCCTCTCCCCTTAATTAACACAAATCTCTCCAAGTGCCTCGTTGATTTTTTCCCTGACTACTTTTTCTGAATCCTTTCACAACACTAAAACTGGCTGGCCTGCAGTTACTATAATGTCCTTACATCCTTTCTTGAATAAGGGTGACACATTAGCCATTTTCCAATCCTCTGGCACCTAACCTGGGAATGTTGGAAACTTATGGCGAACCCTTCCGCTATCTCCACTTGCCCCTCCGCACTGCTCCCCACCCCACCAACCCCCAACCCCCCTACCCCACCCCACCCCCCGTCCAACTTCCTTGCAACCTGAGATGTGAGTCATCTGGACGTGGCAACTTATCCACTCTTAGCATAGCCAGCCTTTCCAGTATGACCTGCCTATCAATTTTCACCCCATCTATTATCTCTGCCATCTCCGCTTCTACTGATATTTTGACAGCATCCTGTTCCTTACTAAACACTGATACAAAGTACACATTATGTATTCCAGCCTGACCCTGAGCCCCTTGTCTCTCTTTGCACCGAATAGGTCCCACCTATTACTATCTGCTTACTATTTACATGCCAAATGAAGATTTTTCAGTTCCCTTTTATGTTAACTGCCATTCTATTCTCATATTCTGTCTTTGCCAGTCATATTTTCTGCTTCACTTCTCCTCTCGATTTATTATTTTTGGCCTGGTTCTCACTTGAAGAATTCATGTGACATGCATCATGCACCCTCTGTTTTTGTTTCATCATATTCTCTATCTCCCTCATCCAATAACCTTATGATATGACTGTCACTCTTACCCAAGTGTTGCCCCACAGTCACTTGGTCCATTGGCCCACCTTGTTACCCAGCACCAGATCCAGCAGTGCCTCCCACCTAGTTGGACTGAGGACATGCTGGTCAAGGAAGTTCTACCGAATACATTTCAGAACTTCCTTCCGCTTCTTACCTTTTATTTTAACATTATCCCAATTGATATTTGGGCAACACCATCATTTGAGTTCTTGCAGATCTCTATGATCTCCCTGCAGATTTGCACCTCTCTCCCTCTTTCTCTCTCTCTATTAAGAGGCCTTTAGAATACTTCCAATAGTATGAACATCCCCCTTTTGCTCTACATCTCTAACCAAATAGATAATGTTTTTTGCCCATTCAAAGACATCCTCACTTTCCAACATTAACTGTATTCCTCTCCGCAGATGCTGTCACACCTGCTGAATCTTTCCTTTTACAGACTTGCAAACGTTATTATACAGGTGCAGGTGCAGTAGTTCAGAAGGTGGCTCGGCACGACCTTCTCAAGTGCAATTAGTAATGGGCAATTATCATTGGCCTTGCCAGTGATGCTCACATCCCAAGAATGAATAAAACAATTACTGCTTTAATATTTTCTGCTGATTTACTCTCATTCAATTTTCTCCCACTTGATCAATTTTTAATAATCCTCAGGCTTGCTACTCTTTTTGGCAACATTCTCTTCTAATTTAATCTATCCTTAACTTTTCTCATTAGCATCTGCACCATTTTCTCAGTGGAGTTCTTATTCTTCAAGAAAATGTATGTTGATTTAGAAATATGAATTTATTAAAATGTTTGGTATTACTTATCAACTGTCATATCTTTTAATCTAATTTCCTAATCTAGATGAAAAGCAAGTTTGTTTCTTTGATCTTTCAGGGACAGCAATGCATCATGTCTGGTCGGAGATGGTAGCTGTAGGACCTAATGGCAACAGTTGCAGATCAAGACAGAACAATTTCAGAGATCTTCAAAAGGATATAGAAGCACTAGAGAAAATGTAAAGAAGATTTAGAAGAATGATATCATAACTAAGAAGGTACAATTATAAGGAAAGCCTGTGGAGTTCTTTCCCTACAAAGGTTGAGACTGTGATGTGTTAGAGATCTTTCAAATTATGAAAAGGTTCAATAAAATAGAAGTAGGAGAGAGGATTTTTCTGTTTTTGGGGTGTCCAAAATTGTGGATCATAAATATAAGATAGTTATTAATAAATCCAAGAAAGAATTGAGAAGAAACTTCTTTAATCCAGGAGTAGTGAGAATGTGCAACTTGTTACGAATGGTTGAGATGAACAGCACAAATGAACTTAAAAGTTAAGCAAATTAAGTACAAGAGGGAGAATGGAATAGAAATATATCTTGATAGGCTGAAATGACATAAGGTGAGAAGTGGTTGTTGTGCAGCATAAACCTATTATGCCAAATGGCCTATTTCTATGCTGTAAAATTCTATGTAAATATGTTAAGGTATTGCTGTCCAAAAATCCCACATATCAAGTAAGCAGTACAAGTGGGTAGGCCACAAAGTGTTGCCTATCAACCCGTTACACATTTACTGCCTGCTCATGCATAAGTCTTTTACAGGTCGAGTATCCTTTAGCCAAAACCTTTGAGGCCGGTTGCGTTTCGGATTTCAGTTTTCGGATACCGCAAATAGGCTAGGCCTACTTACATTACAATGGCCAAAGCTTAGGCTAATTATAGTCTAAAGTAAATAAAATGACTGGAAAGTTAGGATGTACCACTGAATAATAAATAAAGTGTACCTGTAATAAGTTCCCACCTATGGTGCCATCTGCAATTCTCCTTGTAGGAGAGGGTGTGCAAGGTAAACAGTGCAGACAAAAATCGCAAGGTAAACAGTGCAGACTAACTGGACATCTCATGCTAAAGGTCGGGTGCAGTCAGCGAGGTTCTTGTTGACTTGGTTCATAGACTTCCCGCGCTAAAGGTCGATGAGGTTCAAATAAAATGTGGTTTTGGAAATATTTGGTTTTCGGATTTATGGATAAAGGATACTCAACTTGTATTGCTTACCCATAGACAATGAGATTCAACTGATCAAAAATCTAGTTTCTTTAACTTAGAAGTTTTGAGAATATATTCTACCTCTAACCACTGCTGTGAAAGATGGGCTAATGTCAGAAGGCAGGAGCTCACAGAATCACAGCATTGTTAAAGCATTGAAGGAGGCCATTCAAGCCACTGTGTCTGCATTGACTCTCTGTAGGAGCAATTTACCTAGTGCAGCTCCCCTTTCTCCCGCAGCCCTGCACATTCTTGCATTTCAGATAGCAATCCAATGCCATCTTGAATGATAAAAGCAAAAATCTGCGGATGCTGGAAATCCAAAACAAAAACAAAAACAAAAAATACCTGGAAAAACTCAGCAGGTCTGGCAGCATCTGCGGAGAGGAACACAGTTAATGTTTCGAGTCCGAATGACCTTGTTGAAGAGTCATTCGGACTCGAAACATTAACTGTGTTCCTCTCTGCAGATGCTGCCGGACCTGCTGAGTTTTTCCAGGTATTTTCTGTTTTTGTTTTTGTTTTCCATCTTGAATGCCTTGATTAAAACTGCTTCCACTAAATTCTCAGGCAATGCATTCTTGATCCTAACCACTCACTGCTTGAAAAAGTATGCCCTCATGACACCATTGCTTTTTTTGATAGTTAGCTTAAACTTTACAGCACAGAAACAGGCCATTCAGCACAACTGGTCTCTGCTGTGTTTATGCTCCACGCAAGTTCACCAATAAGCAGCAACCTTTGCTTTTTTTCAGCAGGCGTATTGGTTATTTATGGTGTATGACAGGGCATATGCTGTTTAATTTTATCTAAGAATAAACAACTAATATGTTGTACTTAATGTACTAGACAAAAATGATTACAATCTGATGATTGAAAGGAGTGACCGCAGTCAAATGATAACTCACCCCTCTGGTTGCTGTAAGGCATTCTTCATAGCTTTGACTTGTTGAAAGTGGCAGGACATGTCGGTTGCCAAGACCATCTCAATTACCAGGGCTCGAAGCTCCCTTTGGAGAAAGTGAAAAATAATCATGAGCATCTTCTTACAAATTCAACACAACCAGCTAATTATTTTGACATTTCAAACTCCTCTGAATGCAACATTTACCTCAAAAGGTCAGTTCTTCCATTTTGCAAAGGTGATGCACTGTCTTCATTTCAATTACCACCCATTATTTGAACTAGTTAAACAGAAGATCGACCTCAGTACATAAATGAAACATTGTTATGGTATGATCAATTAGGAATTCCTCTTCCAATTACACAGAAAGGCTCTAAATTGGTTTTGTCTTGAAAACTTTTGATAACCACTCACTAAAGTACTTAAGTACATCTGATAAGAAGTTTTTTATGCCATTGGCTCCTTTCAGGGCTCCACAGGTGACCTCTGCGGGATCTCACAAGCTTCCACCCACAAATGCATCCAGAAGATGACGGATGTGATAGGCACACAGCTTTATGCATTTCACCCAGGATCAGGAAAGCCAGAAAGCAAGAGTGCTGGGATTTGCACAGATCTCAGGTGCAGGGTGCCATCGACTGCACTCACATGTCCCTCAGATCTCCATGATAACAAGCAGTCAACCACGTCTACCACATGGCCTTCCACTCGCTGAATGCTCAGCGGTGTGCAACCACCACAAATGCATCCTGCAGGTCTGTGCACAATTTGCAGAAGTGTCTATGACTTCTACATTCTCAGTAGGTCTCAAATCCCTGACATCTTCCAGTGTCCACAAAGGCTGCAGGGATGGCTCCTTGGGCACAAGGGCTACTCCAGAGGATGTGGCTGATGACACCTGGCTGGTGACCTCAGAGTGCAGCAGAGAGAGGGTACAATGAGGCTCATGCTGCAGCTTGCACTTTGGTGGAGTAAACCACTGGGATGTTGGAAGACCTTCCAGTCTCTGGAGCCCTGCAATACAGTCCATAGAAGGTGTCACGATTCGTCATCACATTCCGCACCCTTCAGAACCTGGCAATGCGATCGGTGAAGGAGCTGGCTGAGGAGCATATAAAGAAATGCAGAGATGTGCAAAGGAGACCTCCAATGAGAACATCAATGGGGATGAGGGTGATGATATCTTCAAAGGCAAGAGTGATGACAATGAGGCCATTGCATTGGCCATATGAAGCAGGTGTGCTTAGGAGGCCTTCATAGTTGCTAAGTTTGTGAAGGATGACGATGACATGCAGTGAGGAGACACCATGGATCCTCAGATTTCACCTGTGAATGTTTGAATCCAGCATGAGTGACGGCAGCGCACATATACTCTGTGACAAGGCTCATGTCATGGAGACACAGTGGATGCACATTGTACCCACATTCCAGGAGAATGATGACAACATTAAATGGGGGACTCCACAGAATTTTTTTTCAAATTTGAAACAGCGAGAGGAGAGTGAGAGATCCACAGTTTGGAACAGTGAGAGGAGAGTGTGAGATCCCCAGTTTGAAAGAGTGAGAGGAGAGCCAGGAGTTTAACACATAGAAAAAGCGAGAGAAGAGTGGAGTTTCACAGGTTATAACAGTGAGAGGAGAGCGGGATTCCAAAGTTTGAAACAGTGAGAAGAGAACAGGAGTTTCACAGTTCGAAACAGTGAGAGGAGAGCAGGGGTTTATGAGTTTGAAAAAGGGAGAGGAGAGCAGGAGTTTAACAGTTTGAAACAGCGAGAGGAGAGCGGGTCAATCACAGGTAAAAAGAGGGAGAGGAAAGCAGGAACTACTGTTTGAAAGAAAGAGAGGAGAGTGGGAGTTTCACAGTATGAAATAGAGCGAAGAGAGCAGGAGTTTCACAGTATGAAAGAGCGAGACAAGAGCACGGGTTTCTCAGTTTGTAAAAGTGAGAGGAGAGCGGGAGATCCACAGTTTGAAACACATGAAGAGAGCAGAAGATTCAGTTTGGAACAGCAAGGGGAGGGTGAGAGATTCACAGTTTGAAACAGTGAAAGGAGAGCAGGGAGTTTCACAGTTTGAAAGAATGAATGGAGAGCGTGTATTTCACAGATTGAAACAGCAAGAGGAGGGCAGGAGTTTCACAGTCGAAACAGTGAGAGGAGAGTGGGAGTTTACGAGTTTGAAAAAGGGAGAGGAGAGCAGGGTCCTCATAGTTTGAAACAGAGAGGAGAGAGGGATTTTCACAGGTAGAATGAAGGAGAGCAAGAGTTGCACAGCTTGAAACAGTGAGAATGGAGCTGGAGTTTCACAGTTTGAAACAGCTAGAAGAGAATGGGAGTTTCATAGTTTGAAACAGTGAGACAAGAGCAGGAGATTCACAGTTTGAAACAGTGAAAGGATAGTGGGGGTTTCACAGTATGAGACAGTGAGAGGAAAGCGGGACTTTCACAGGTGAAAGGAGGCAGAGGAGAACGGGAGCTCCACAGTTTCAAAGAAGGAGAGGAGAGCGGGATTTTCACAGGTTGTAACAGTGAGATGAGACCGGGTGTTTCACAGTTTGAAAGAGAGAGAGGAGAGCAGGAGTTTCAAAATTTGAAAGAGCGAGAGGAGCGTGGGAGTTTCAAAGCTTGAAAGAGCAAGAGGAGAGCGGGAGTTCCACAATTTGAAACAGTGAGAGGAGAGCGGGAGTATGATTGAAACACTGAGAGGAGAACAGTGTTTCACAGTATGAAACAGTGAGAGGACACCCGGAGTTTTACCATTTGAAACAAAGAGAGGAGAGCGGGAGTTTCACAGCTTGAAAGAGCAAGACGAGAGCGTGAGTTCTACAGTTTGAAACAGTGAGAGGAGAGCGGGAGTTTCATAATTTGAAACAGCGAGAGGAGAGCGGGTGTATGATTGAAACACTGAGAGGAGAACAGTGTTTCACAGTTGAAACAGTGAGAGGACAGCAGGAGTTTCACCTTTTGAAAGAAAGAGAGGAGAGCGGGAGTTCCACAGTTTGAAACAGTGAGAGGAGGGCAGGAGTTTCACAGTTTGAAACAGAGAGAGGAGAGCGGCACTTTCACAGGTTGAAACAGTGAGAGGAGACCAGGAGATTCACAGTTTGGAACAGTGATAGGAGAGCTCAAGATTCACAGTTTGAAAAAGTGAGAGCAGAGCAGGAGTGTCACAGTTTGCAGTGGCGAGACGAGAGCAGCAGTTCCACAATTTGAAACAGTGAGAAGGAAGCAGGTGTTTCACTATTTGAAATGGCGAGAGGAGAGTGGGTGTTTCACAGGTTGAAACAGCGAAAGGAGAGCAGGAGTACGTTTGAAACACTAAGACGAGAACGGGTGTTTCACAGTTTGAAACAGTGAGACGAGAGCAGGAGATTCACAGTTTGAAACCGTGGGAATAGACCAGGAGCTTCACAGTTTGAAAGAGTGAGAGGAGAGCCGAGAGTTTCACAGTTTCAAACTGCGAGAGGAGAGTGGGAGTTTCAGAGTTTGAAACAGAGAGAAGAGGGCAGGAGTGTCACAGTTTGAAACTGCAAGAGGACAGCGGGAGTTTCACAGTTTGAAAGAGTGAGAGGAGAGTTAGAGTTTCAGATCTTGAAACAGTGGGCGGAGAGCGGGTGTATGTTTGAAACACTGAGAGCAGAGTGGGTATTTCCCAGTTTGAAACAGCGAGAGGGGAACGGCAGTTTCACAGGTGGAAAGAGGGAGAGGAGTGTGGGGGTTTAACAGTTTGAAAGAAAGAGATGGGAAAGGGAGATTCACAGTTTGAAAAAGCGAGAGTAGAGAAGGAGATTCACATGTTGGAAACAGTGAGAGGAGAGCAGCAGTTTCACAGTATGAAGAAGTGAGAAGAGAGCGGGATTTTCAAAGTTTGAAACAGCAAAAGAAGAGCAGAAGTTTCACAGCTTGAAACAGAGAGAGGACAGCAGGAGTTTCACAGTTTGGACAATGAAAGGAGAGTGGGAGTTCATTTGAAACAGTGAGAAGAAAGCTGGGAGTTTCATAGTTTGAAATGGCGAGAGGAGAGTAAGATTTTCACAGTTTCAAACTTCGAGAGGAGAATGGGAGTTTCGCAATACAAAACAGGGAGAGGAAAGCCGAGAGTTTCTCAGTTTGAAAAAGCAGGAGGAGAAGCATGAGCATTTCAGTATGAAACAGCCAGAGGGGAGCTGGGAGTTTGTTTGAAACAGTGAGAGGGGAGCCAGGAGTTTCTCAGTTTGAAAAAGTGAGAAGAGAGTGGCAGTTCCACAGTTTGAGACAGCGAGAGGGGAGCAGGTGTTTGTTTGAAACAGTGAGAGGGGAACGAGCGTTTCACAGTTTCAAGCTGTGAGAGATGAATAGGGGTTTTGCAGAATAAAACAGGGTGAGGAGAGCCGAGAGCTTTACAGTTTGTTAAAGCACAAGGAGAGCCGTGTATTTCTCAGATTGAAACGATGAGAGGAGAGCTGAGAGTTTGTTTCAAACAGTGAGGGGGAGCCGGGAGTTTCTCAGTTTGATAAAGTGAGAGGAGAGCGGAAGTTTCACAGTTGGAAACCGGGTGAGGAGACCGGGAGTTTCAGAGTTCGAAAGAGCGCATGGAGAGTGTGAGTTTCACAGTTTGCATCAGTGAGAAGAGAACAGGAGTTTCACAGTTTGCATCAATGAGAAGAAAATGGAAATTTCACTGTTTGAAACAGTGAGAGATGAGGAAGAGTTTCAAAGTATGAGGCAGCGAGAGGAAAGTGTGACTTTCGCAGGCAGAAAGAGGGAGGGGAGAGCGGGATCTTCACAGTTTGAAAGAACGAGAGGAGAGGGGGAGTTTCACAGTTGGAAACAGTGAGAGGAGAGCCGGGGGTTTCACTGTTTCAAATTGTGGCGCTCCCACTCTCCTCACTGTGTCAAACAAACTCCGGTTCTCCTCTCGCTCTTTCAAACTGTGAAACTCCTGCTCTCCTCTCGCTGTTTCAAACTGTGAAACGCCCGCTCTCTTCTCGCTGTTTCAAACTGTGAAACTCCCGCTCTCCTCTCGATGTTTCAAGCTGTGAAACTCCCGCTCTCCTCTCACTGTTTCAAACTGCGAAACTCTGGCTCCCTCTCACTGTTTCAAACTGTGATACTCCCTCTCTCCTCTCGCTATTTCAAATGGTGAAACTACAACTCTCCTCTCACTGTTTCAAACTGTGGAACTCCCTCTCTCTTCTCACTTTTTCATACTGTGAAACTGCTGCTCCCCCCTCACTGTTTCCAACCTGTGAATCTCCCAGTCTTCTCTCGCTGTTCCAAATTGAGAAACTCCTGGTTCTCCTCTCACTGTTTCAAACAAATTCCCTGTTCTCCTCTTGCTGTTTCATATTGCTGAACTCCCATTCTCCTCTTGAAATTTGAAACTATGAAGCTCTTGCTCTCCTCTTGCCATTTCAAACTGTAAAACTCCCGCTTCCCTTTCACTGTTTCAATCTGTGAAACTCCAAGCTCGCCACTAACAGTTTCAGACAAACACCCGCTCTCCTCTCACTGCTCAAACTGTGAAACAGCTACTCTCCTTTCACTGTTTCAAACGGTAACACTTCGACTTTCTTCTCACTGTTTGAAACAGTGAAGTTCCCACTCTCCTCTCCCTCTTTGCACCTGTGAATCTGCAGCTTTTCCTCTTGCTGTTTCAAACTCTGAAACACTCTCTCTCATCTCACTCTTTCAAACTGTGAAACTCTTGCTCTGCTCTCCCTGTTTCCAACTGTGAAACTCTCGCTCCCCTCACGCTGTTTCAAACTGTGACTGGCCTGCCCTTGTCTTGCTGTTTCAAACGGTGAAACTTCTGCTCTCCTCTTGCTGTTTGAAACTGTGAATCTCCTGCTCTCATCTCACTGTTTCAAATTGTGAAACTCCTGCTCTCCTCCCACTGTTCCAAACTGTGAAACTCCTGCTCTCTATTCGCTCCTTCAAACTGTGAAATTCCGGGCTCTCCTTTCGCTGTTTCAAATGAGTCCCAACTCTCCCTTCACTGTTTCAAAGTGTAAATCTCCCACTCCCCTCCATGTTTCCAACTGTGAAACTATGCTCTCCTCTCGCTGTTTCAAACTGTGAAACTCCCGCTCTTTTCCCATTGTTTCAAACTGTGAAATTCCTGGCTCTCCTCTCACTGTTTCGAACTGTCAAGCTCCCACTCTCCTCTGTCTCTTTCTACCTGTGAAAGTCTCGCTTTCCACTCGCTGCCTCATGTTGTGAAGCTCCAACTCTTTTCTCATTGTGAATCTCCTGCACTCATCTCACTGTTTCAAACGGTGAAACTCCCACTCTTCATTCACTCTTTCAAACTATGAAACTCCCGCTCTCCTTTCACTGTTTCCAACTGTGTAACTCCTGCTCTCCTCTCACTGTTTCAAACTGTGTATCTTCTGCTCTGGAATCGCTGTTTCAAACTGTGAAACTCCTGCTCTCCTCTTGCCATTTTAACCAGTGAAACTCCCACTCTCTTCTCACTGTTTCAAGCTGTGAAAATCCCACTTTCTTCTCACTGATTCAAACTGTGAAACTCACGCTCTCCATTCACTCTGAAATTGTCAAATCCCTGACTCTCCTTTCACTGTTTCAAATTAACTCCCACTCTCCTCTCACTGTTTCAAATTGTAAATCTCCCACTCTCCTCTCATTGTTTCAAGCTCTGAGGTTCACTGGAAACAGGGAGAGGAGAGCGGGAGTTTCATAGTTAGAGCAAATGGAGAGTGGGAGTTTCACAGTTTGAATAAGTGAGAAGAGAGCAGGAATTTTGCAGTTTGAAACAGCGAGAGGGAGAGTGGGAGTTTCCGAGTTTGAAAATGGAGAGGAGAGCAGGAATTTCATAGTTTGAAACAATGAGAGAAGAGTGGGAGTTTGTTTGAAACAGTGAGAAAAGAATTGGAGTTCCACAGTTTGAAACTGTGAGAGGAGAGTGGGAATCTCACAGCTTCAAACAGCAGAGGACAGCAGGCATTTGACCATTTGAAACAGTGAGAGGAGAGAGGGAGTTTCACAGTTTGAAAGAGCGAGAGGAGAGTGACAACTTCAGAGCTTGAAACAGTGAGAGGAGAATGGAAGCTTCACAAAATGAAACAAGAGGAGAATGGGAGGTTTACAGTTTGAAACAGTGAAAGGAGAGCCTGGAGCTTCACATTTTGAAGGAGTGAATTGAGAGCAGGAGTTTCACAGTTTGAAACAGGGAGGGGAGAGCTGGAGTTTCAGTTTGAAACAGCGAGTCGAGAGCAGGAGATTCACAATTTAAAACAACGAGAGGAGAGCGGGAATTTTACAGTTTGAAACAATAAGAGGAGAGTGGAAATTTCTGAGCTTGAAAAAGGGAGAAAGGAGCAGGATTTTCAGAGTTTGAAAGAGTGAGAGGAGAGCCGGAGTTTCACAGTTTGAAACAGTGAGAGGGGAGCGGCAGATTCACACATTGAAACAGTGAGGGGAGAATGGGAGATTCACAGTGTGAAACAGTGAGAAGAGAGTTGGAGTTTCATAGAATGAGACAGTGAAAGGAAAGTAAATCTTTTACACTTAGAAAGAGGGAGAGGAGAGCGGGAGCTTCACAGTTTGATCAGCAAGAGAGGAGGAGTTGCACAGTTTGAAACATGGAGAGGAGAGCAGGAGTTTCACAGATGAAGCAGCGAGAGGAGAGTGATGGATTCACAGTTTTAAACAGTGAGTGGAAAGTTATAGTTTCACAGCTGAAACAGCAAGGGGAGACTGGGAGTATCATCATTTGAAACATTGAGGGGAGAGTGGGACTTTCACAATTTGAAACAGTGAGAGGAGAGCACCAGTTTCACAGATTGAAAAAGTGAGAGGGGAGTGGGAGTTTCACAGTTTGAAACAGCGTGAGGAGAGTCAGATATTTCACAGTTTGAAGCAGTGAGAGTGGAATGGGAGTTTGTTTGAAACAGTGGGAGAAGAGCGAGAGTTGCACAGTTTCAAAGTGTGAGAGGAGAATTGGGAGTTTCACAGTATGAGACAGGGAAAGGAGAGCCGAGTGTTTCAGAGTTTGAAAAGCTTGAGGAGTGCCACGGGTTTATCAGATTAAAACAACAAGAGGAGAGCCGGGAGATAGTTTGAAACAGTGACAGGCGAGCCAGGATTTTCTTATTTGAAACAAGGAGAGGAGATCCAGGGGATTCAGAGTTTTATACAGCGAGAGGAGGGTTGTAGCTTCATAGTTTCAAACAGCAAGTAGAGAGCGGAGTAACACAGTTTGAAACAGTGAGGGGGAGCAGGAGTTTCACAGTTTGAAACAGAGAGAGCAGAGTGGGAGTTTCAGAGTTGGAGACAGTGAGATAAGAGCTGGAGTTTCACAGATTGGAACAGAGGGAAGGGAGTATGTTTGAAACAGTGGGAGTATCGCAGTTTCAAATAGTGCAAGGAGAGCCATGTATTTCTCAGTTTGAAACAGCAACATGATTATGTAGGTTTCTTGGTTTGAAACAGCAAGAGTACAGCCAGGAGTTTCAAGGATTGAAACAGTGAGAGGAGAGCAGGACTTTCACAGTTTGAAACAATGAAAGGGGGCAGGAGTTTGTATGAATCAGTGAAAGGAGGGGAGTTTAGCAGTTTGAAACAGTGAGAGGAGGGCCTGGAGTTTCACAACTTGAAACAGTGAGTGGAGAGTGGGATGTTCACAGTTGTGAAACAGTGAGAGGAGAGCATCAGTTTCACTGTTTGGAAGATTGAGTGGAGAGCAGGAGTTTCACAGTTGTGAAGCAGTGAGAGGAGAGTGGGAGTTTCACAGCTGTGAAGCAGTGAGAGGAGAGCGGGAGTTTCAAAGTTTGAAACAGTGAGTGAAGAGTGGGAGGTTCACAGTTGTGAAGCAGTGAGAGGAGAGCAGGTGTTTCACTGTTTGAAACAGTGAGAGGAGAGCAGGAGAGTCACAGCTGTGAAGCAGTGAGAGGAGAGCAGGAGTTTCACAGTTTGAAACAGTGAGTGGAGAGTGGAAGGTTTGCAGTTGTGAAACAGTGAGAGGAAAGCATCAGTTTCACTGTTTGGAACATTGAGCAGAGAGCAAGAGTTTCACAGCTGTGCAGCAGTGAGAGGAGAGCGGGAGTTTCATTATTTGAAACAGTGAGAGGAGAGTGGGAGTTTCATAGTTGTGAAGCAGTGAGAGGAGAGCAGGAGTTTCACCGCTGTGAAACAGTGAGAGGGGAGCATCAGTTTCACACTTTGAAGCAGTGAGAGGGGAGCTGGGAAATTGTTTGAAACAGCGAGAGGAGAGCCCAGGGTTTAACGGTTTGAAGCAGAGAGAGGCGAGCGCGACTTTCTCAATTTTGAAGCAGTGAGAAACGAGTTTTAGTTTCACAGTGTGAAATAATTAGAGGAGGGGAGGACCTTCACAGTTGAAGCAGCGAGAGAAGAGCAGCAATTCCACGCTCTGAAATAGTGTGAGAAGAGTGGCAGAGTAACAGTTTGTTACAGTGCGAGGAGAGCAGGAGTTTCACAGTACTAAATGCGAGGGGAAGAGTTTCGCAGTATTAAACAGAGAGAGGAGAGCTGAGAATTTCAGAGTTTGATGAAGCACGAGGAAATGCAAGCACGTTTCTCAGATTGAAACAATGAGAGGAGAGCTGGAAGATGGTTTTAAACACTGAGGGAGAACTGGGAGTTTCTCCGTTTGAAACAGCGAAAGGAGTGCCAAGGGATTCAGAGTTTTATACAATGAGAGGAGAGTTGTAGTTTCACAGTTTGAAACAACGAGTTGAGAGCGGGAGTAACATAGTTTGAAACAGTGAGGGGGAGCAGAAGTTTCACAGTTTGAAACAGGGAGAGGAGAGTGCGAGTTTCAGAGTGGGAGACAGTGAGAGAAGAGCGGGAGTTTCACAGTTGGGAAGGTTGAGAGGAGAGCGAGAGTATGTTTGAAACAGAGAGGGGAGTGGGAGTATTGCAATTTGAAACAGTGGGAGGAGAGCAGGAGGTTGACAGTTGTGACACAGTGGGAGGAGAGCATCAGTGTCACAGCATTAAAATGTGAGAAGAGAGCAGGAGTTTCACAGTTTGAAGCAGTGAGAGGAGACCGGGAGTTTCACAGTTTGAAGCAGTGAGAGGAGAGCAGGAGTTTCACAGTTTTATAAGGCGAGAGGAGAGCCGTGAGTTTTACAATTTGAAACAGCAAGAGGAAAGCCAGTGCTTTCACAGATTAAAACAGCGAGAGAGCTTTTTTGAAACAATGAGAGGAAAGCAAGAGTTTCAGAGTTTCCAACTGCAAGAGGAGAATGGAATTTTCACAGTATGAAACAGGGAGAGGAGAGCCCAGAGTTTTACAGTTAAAAAAGCATGTGGAGAACCGTGAGTTTCTCAGTTTGAAGCAGTGAGAGGAGGGCTCTCACTGGAGAGGGGAGTTTGTTCGAAACCTGAGAGGAGGGCTGGGAGTTTCACAGTTTGAAAAGTGAGAGGAGAGCTGGGAGTTTGTTTGAAACAGTGAGAGGAGGGCGCGAATCTCACAGTTGGAGACAGCGAGAGGTGGGTGGGAGTATCGCAGTTTGACAGTGAGATGAGGGTGGAAGTTTCACAGTTTGAAAGAGTAAGCGGAGACCGGGAGTTACACTGTTTGAAACATTGAGAAAGGAGTTGTAGTTTCACAATGGTGAAACCATTAGAGAAGAGGAGCTTCACAGTTTGAAACAGCGATAGGAGAGTGGGAGTTCCACAGCTTGAAACAGTCCAAGGTGTGCAGTGGATTCACAGTTGGAAATAGTGAGCGGAGAGTTTTAGTTTTACAGCTGAAACAGCGAGGGGTGAGTGGGAGTATCACCATTTGAAACAATGAGGGGAGAGAGGGAATTTCACAGATTGAAGCAGTGAGAGGAGCATGGGAGTTTCACAGTTTGAAACAGCGAGAGTGGAGTGGGAGTGTGTTTGAAACAGTGAGAGAAGAGCAAGAGTTTCAGTGGTTCAAACTGTGAGAGGACAATCGGAGTTTCACAGTATGTCACAGGGAGAGGGGAGCCGAGAGTTTCATAGATTGAAAAAGCACAAGGAGAGCCGCGAGTCTTTAAGTTTGAAACAGCAAGAGGAGAGCTGGAAGTTTGTTTGAAAAGTTGACAGGCAAGCCAGGCGTTTCTCAGTTTGAAACACAGAGGGGAGCCAAGGGATTCACAGTTTCATACTGTGAGAGGAGAGTTGTAGTTTCACACTTTGAAACAGCGAGGGGAGAGTGTTGTATGACAGTTTAAAACAGTGAGATGGAGCGTGAGTTTCACAGTTTGAAACAGTGAGATGAGAATTGTAGTTTAACGGTTTGAAACAGTGAGAGGAGAACATAAATCCCTCAGTTTGAGATGGTGAAAGGAGAATCACAGTGCAGAAGAGGGTCTTCGGCCTATCAAATCCCCAGAATCAGGTCCAGCACTGCGCCGTCCCTTGTTGGACCCTCTACATATTGACCTAAAAAGTTCTCCTGTACACATTTCAAGCCCAATGTTTTACAGCTTGAAACAGAGAGAGGTGAGCGGGAGTTTGTTCGAAACAGTGATAGGAAAGCCAGAGGTTCACAATGTCAAACTGTGAGACAGGATGGCGGTGTTGCAGTATGAAACAGGGAGAGGAGAGTTGAGAGTTTCACAGTTTGAAAGATGGCGAAGAGAACCGCGAGTTTCTCAGTTTGAAATAGCAAGAGGGGGGCTGGGAGCTTGTTTGGAACAGTGAGAGGAGAGCCGGCTGTTTCACAGTTTGAAACAATGAGGGGTGAGCCAGGGGCTTCACAGCTTGAAAGAGTAGGAGGAGTGTTGTAGTTTCGCTGTTTGAAACAGAGAGAGGAGAACCGTGTGTTTCTCAGTTTGAAACAGCAACAGGAGGATGGGGGTTACTTGGTTTGAAACAGCAAGAGCAGAGCCAGGAGCTTCATAGTTTGAAAATGTGAGAGGAGAGCGGAGGTTTCAGAGTTTGAATCAATGGGCGGGGGGTGGGGGGGGGGCTTCTATGAATCAGTGAGAGGAGAGGAAGTCTGGCAGTGTGAAACAGCAAGAGAAAATTGTAAAGCTTCACAGGTTGAAACAGTGAGAGGAAAGCTGGGAATGTGTTAGAAACCGTGAGAGAGTTGTAGTTTCATAGGTTGAAGCAGTGAGAAGGGGAGCCTGGAGTTTCTCAGTTTGAAACAGCGAGAGGGGATTTGTAGTTTCACAATTTGAAACAGCGAGAGGAGAGCGGGAGATTCAAAGTTTGAAACAGTGCGAGGAGAGTTGTAGTTTCACAGCTGAAACAATGAGGGGAGAGTGGGAGTATGTTTGAAACAGAGAGAGGAGAGCAGGAGTATCACAGTTTAGAACAGTGAGAGGAGAGCGGTGTGCTTCTCAGTTTGAAACAGCGACAGGGGTACGGGGGTTTCTCATTTTGGAGCAGCAAAAGTAGAGTTGGGAGTTTCAGTTTGAAATGGTGAGGGGTCAGAGTTTGTATGAATCAGTGAGAGGAGAGGGAGCTTGGCAGTTTGAAATAGCAGGAGGAGAGCCTGGAGATTCTCAGTTTGAAACAGTGTGAGGAAAGCCTGGAATTTCACAGTTTGAAACAGTGAGAGGAGAACATTAGTTTCACAGTATGAAAATGTGAGAGGAGAGTTGGAGTTTCACAGTTTGAAGCAGTGAGACGAGAGCAGGAGTTTCACAGTTTGAAGCTATGAGAGGAGGGCGGGAGTTTCACAGTTTGACATGGCAAGAGGAGAGCCAGGAGCTTTACAGTTTGAAACAGTGAGTGGAAAGCCAGAGCTTTCACAGATTGAAAAAGCAAGAAAGAAGCGGGAGCTTGTTTGAAACAATGAGAGGTGAGCGAGAGTTTCAGAGTTTCCAACTGCAAGAGGGGAATGGGAGATTCACAGTACGAAACAGGCAGAAGAAAGCCGAAAGTTTCACAGTTTGAAGCAGCGAGAGGAGAGCCAGGAGTTTGTTCAAAACAGTGAGAGGAGGACTGGGAGTTTCACAACATGAAACAATGAGGGAAGACTTGTAGTTTCACAGTTTGAAGCAATGAGAGGAGAGGTGGGAGTTTGTTTGAAACAGTGAGAGGAGAGTGGGAGTTTCAAAGTTGGAGACAGCGAGAGGAGAGCATCAGTTTCAGTTTGAAATAATGAGAGGAGAGCAGGCATTTCACAGCATGAAAATGTGAGAGGGAGTTTCACAATATGAAGCAATGAGAGGAGAGCAGGAGTTTCACAGTTTGAATCAGTGAGAGGAAAGCCGGGGCTTTCACAGATTGAAACAGCAAGAGAGGAATGAGAGCTTGTATGAAACAATGAGAGGAGAGCGAGAGTTTCAGAGTTTCCAACTGGGAGAGTAGAATGGGATTTTTACAATATGAAACAGGCAGAGGAGAACTGAGAGTTTCACAGTTGAAAAAGCACAAGGACAACAACTAGTTCCTCAGTTTGAAGCAGCGAGAGGAGATCCAGGGGTTTGTCCATTTGAAATGGCGAGAGGAGAGTCAAGGTTCCACAGTTTGAAACAATGAGAGGAAAACAGGGTTTTCACAATTAGAAACAGTGAGAGGAGAACCAGGAGTTTCAAACTTGGAGACACCGAGAGGAGAGCAGGGGTTTCACTGTTTGAAACAGTGAGAGGAGAGCGGGGGTATGTTTGAAACAGTGAGAGGAGAGCAGGGTTATGTTTGAAACAGTGAGAGGAGAGTGGGGTTATGTTTGAAACAGTGAGAGGAGAGCGGGGTTATGTTTGAAACAGTGAGAGGAGAGCGGGGTTATGTTTGAAACAGTGAGAGGAGAGCAGGGTTATGTTTGAAACAGTGAGAGGAGAGTGGGGAGCTTCAAAGTTGGAGACAGCGAGAGGATGGCGTGAGTGTCAAGTTTGAAACAGGGAGAGCAGAGTGGCAGTTTCAAAGTTGAAGACAGCAAGAGGAGAGTGGGAGTTTCTTAGTTTGAAACAGCGAGAGGAGAGCTGGGAGTTTCTTAGTTTGAAACAGCAAGAGGGGAACCTGGGGTTTCACAGTTCGAAACAGTGAGCTGAGTTTCACAGTTTGAAATGGTGAGGGGGAGCAGGAGTTTCACAGTTTGAAATGGTGAGGGGGAGCAGGAGGTTCACAGTTTGAAATGGTGAGGGGGAGCAGGAGTTTCACAGTTTGAAATGGTGAGGGGGAGCAGGAGTTTCACAGTTTGAAATGGTGAGGGGGAGAAGGAGTTTCACAGTTTGAAATGGTGAGGGGGAGCAAGAGGTTCACAGTTTGAAATGGTGAGGGGGAGCAGGAGTTTCACAGTTTGAAATGGTGAGGGGGAGCAGGAGGTTCACAGTTTGAAATGGTGAGGGGGAGCAGGAGTTTCACAGTTTGAAATGGTGAGGGGGAGCAGGAGTTTCACAGTTTGAAATGGTGAGGGGGAGCGGGAGTTTTACAGTTTGGAACAGTGAGAATGGAGTTGTAGTTTCACAGTGTGAAACCAGTGGAGGAGAGGGGAGCTTCACAGTTTGAAACAGCAGGGGGAGTTCCACAGTTCTAAACAGTGCGAGGATAGCAGCAGATACACAATGTGAGGAGAGTTGTAGTTTCACAGCTGAAACAGCGAGGGGAGAGTAGGAGTATGTTTGAAACAGAGAGGAGAGCAGGAGTATCACAGTTTGAAACAGTGAGAGGAGAGCATCAGTTTCACAATATGAAAACGTGAGAAGTGAGTGGGAGTTTCATAGTTTGAAACAGTGAGAAGAGGGCGGGAGTTTCACAGATTGAAGTGGTGCGAGGAGATCTGTGGGTTTCACAGTTTGAAACAGTGAGTGGAGAACAGGAGTTTCACAGTTTGACATGGCAAGAGGAGAGCTGGGAGCTTTACAGTTTGAAACAGCGAGAGAAATACCAGGGCTTTCACAGTTTGAAACAGCGAGGGGAGAGTGGGAGTATCACAGTTTGGGACAGTGAGAGGAGAGCCATGGGCTCCTCAGTTTGAAACAGCGACAGGGGTACGGGGGTTTCTCATTTCAAAACAGCAAGAGTAGAGGCAGGAGTTTCACAGTTTGAAACAATGAGAGGGGGTGGGAGTTTGTATGAATCAGTGAGAGGAGAGGGAGCTTGGCAGTTTCAAATAGTGGGAGGGGAGCCTGGTGATTCTCAGTTTGAAACAGCAAGAGGAAAGCCTGGTTCCACATTTTGAAACAGTGAGAGGAGAGTTGTAGTTGTGATCGTTTGAAGCAGTGAGAGGAGAGGAGGAGTTTCACAGTATGAAACAGTGAGAGGAGAGTTGTAGTTTTGATAGTTTGAAGTAGTGAGAGGAGAGATGTAGTTTCACAGTTTGAAGCAGTGATAGGAGAGCGGCAGTTTCGCAGTGAGAGGAGAGTGGGAATTTCACAGTTTGACATGGCGAGAGGAGAGCCAGGAGCTTTACAGTTTGAATCAGCGAGAGGAAAGCCAGGGCTTTCACAGATTGAAACAGTGAGAGAGTAACGGGAGCTTGTTTAACACAATGAGAGGAGAGTGAGAGTTTCAGAGTTTCCAACTACGAGAGTAGAATGGGATTTTTACAATATGAAACAGGCAGAGGAAAACTGAGAGTTTCACAGTTGAAAAAGCACAAGGAGAACAACTAGGTCCTCAGTTTGAAGCAGTGAGAGGAGAGCCAGGGGTTTGTTCGGAACAGTGAGAAGAATGTCGGGAGTTTCACAGTTTGAAACAGTGAGAGAGGAGCAGGAGTTTCAAAGTTGGAGACAGCGAGAGGAGAGCATGTATTTCACAGTTTGAAACAGTGAGAGGAGAGCTGGGAGTTTGTTTGAAACAGTGAGAGGCGGGTGGGAATTTCACAGTTGGAGACAATGAGAGGAAGGCGGGAGTATCACAGTTTGAAACAGAGATGAGGGCAGTAGTTTCACAGTTTGAAACGGTGAAGGGGAGCAGGAGTTTCACAGTTGAAACAGGGAGAGGAGAGTTTTAGTTTTACAGCTGAAACACTGAGGGGAGAGTGGGAGTATGTTTGAAACAGTAAGATGAGAGCAGGAGTATCACAGTTCGGAGCAGTAAGAAGAGAGCCGTGTGCTTCTCAGTTTGAAACTGTGACAGTATGGGAGTTTCATGTTTTCAAACAGCAAGAATAGAGCCAGGAGTTTCACGGTTTGAAAAGGTGAGAGGAGAGGAGAAATTTCACAGTTTGAATCAATGAGAGAGGGGCGGGAGTTTTTATGAATCAGTGAGAGCAGAGGGAGTTTGGCAATTTGAAACAGCAAGAGGGAAGCCTAGAGTTTCACAGTTTGAAACAGCGAGAGGAAAGCTGGGAATTTGTTAGGAACCGTGAGAGGAGAGTTGTAGTTTCACAGTTTGAAGCAGTGAAAGGAGAGCTGGGAGTTTCTCAATTTGAAACAATGAGAGGAGAGCAGGAGTTTCACAGTTGGAGATAGCAAGAGGAGAGCATGGAGTTTCACTGTTTGAAACAATGAGAGGAGAGCGGGAGTTCCACAGTTTGAAACAGTGCGAGGATTGCAGCGGATTCACAATTTGAAACAGTGAGCGGAGAGTTGTAGTTTCACAGCCAAAACAGCATGGGCAGAATGGGAGTATGTTTGAAACAGTGAGAGTAGAGTCAGGAGTTTCACAGTTTGAAATGGTGAGGCGGCTGGGAGTTTGTATGACTTAGTAAGAGGAGAGGGAGCTTGGCAGTTTGAAATAGCGGGAGGAGAGCCTGGAGATTCTCAGTTTGAAACAGCGAGAGGAAAGCCTGGAAGTTCACAGTTAGAAAATGTGAAGAAGAGAGTGGGAGTTTCACAGTTTGAAGCAGTGAGAGGAGTTCTGTGGCTTTCACCGTTTCAGACAGTGAGAGGAGAGCAGGAGTTTCACAATTTGAAACAACGATAGGAAAGTGGGGGTTTCACATTTTGAAACAGCGAGGGGAGAGCGGTTTCACATTTTGAAACAGCGAGGGAGAGCGGGAGTTTCACAGTTTTAGACAGTGAGGGGTGAGCACGAGTTTCACAATTTGACACAGTGACATGAGAGCGGGAGTGTCACAGTTTGAAACCACAAGAAGAGAGACGGGAGCTTGTTCGACACAGTGAGAGGAAAGCCAGAATTTCACATTTCAAACTGAGAGAGGAGAATGGTAGTTTTGAAGTATGAAACAGGGAGAGGAGAGCTGAGAGTTTCACAGTTTGAAAGATGGCAAGGAGAGCCATGAGTTTCTCAGTTTCAAACAACAAGAAGGGGTCAGGAATTTGTTTGGAAAAGTGAGAGGAGAACCGGGTGTTTCACTGTTTAAAACAGTGAGAGGAGAGTGGGATTTCTACCATTTGAAACAGTGAGCGGAGAGATGTAGTTCCAAAGTTTGAAACAGTGAAAGGGGAGCAGTAGTTTCACAATTTGAAACAGTGATAGGAGTGCGGGAGTTTCACAGTTTGAATCCACGATAAGAGAGATGGGAGTTTGTTTGAAACAGTGAGAGGAGAACCAGGAGTTTCTCAGTTTGAAACAACGAAAGTAGTGCCGGGGGATTCTCGGTTTGAAACAACAAGAGATGGGCATGGAGTTGCAAAGTATTAAACAGAGTGAAAAGAGCGCGATTTTCATAGTTTGAAACAATGAAGGGGTGGGGGGTGGGAGTTGTTTGAATCAGTGAGAACAGGAGTTTCACAGATTGAAACAGTGAGAGGAGAGCAGAAATCCCTCAGTTTGAGACGGCGAGAGGAGGTTACGGTGTTCTACAGCTTGAAACAGAGAGAGGTGAGCAGGAGTTTGTTCAAAACAGTGAACGGAAAGCAAGGGTTTTACAGTTTCAAACTGTGAGAGGAGAATGACAGTGTTGCAGTATGAAACAGGAAGAGGAGAGCTGAGAGTTTCACAGTTTGAAAAATGGCAAGGAGAGCCGCGAGTTTCTCAGTTTGACACAGCAAGTGGGGAGCCGGGGGTTTGAAACAGTGAGAAGAGAGCCCAGAATTTCACAATTATAAAACAATGAGAGGAGAGCGGGAATTTCACAGTTGGAAACAGCAAGAGGACAGTAGGAGTTTCATATTTTGAAACAATGAGAGGAGAGTGGAAGTTTCACAGTTCAAAACAAGGAGAGGAGAGCGGGAACTTCACAGTTGGAAACAGCAAGAGGACAGTAGGAGTTTCATATTTTGAAACAATGAGAGGAGAGTGGGAGTTTCACAGTTCAAAACAGTGAGAGGAGAGTGGGAATTTCACAGTTAAAGACAGCGAGAGGAGAGTGGGAGTTTTACAGTTTGAAACAGTAAGAAGGGAGTTGTAGCTTCACACTGTGAAATGATTAGAGGAGGGGAGGAGCTTCACAATTTGATATAGCGAGAGGGGTTCCACAGTTTAAACAGTGCGATGAGAGCCGCAGATTCTCAGTTTAAACCAGTGAGCGGAGGGTTGTCATTTCAAACAGTGAGGGGAGAGTGAGAGTATCACTGTTTAAAACAGCGAGGGGAGAGTGAGAGTATCACTGTTTAAAACAGCGAGGGGGGAGTGAGTATTTCACAATTTGGAACAGTGAGAGGAGAGGAGTTTCACGGATTGAAGCAGTGAGAGGAGAGTGGGAGTTTTACGGTTTGAAACAGCGAAAGTAGAGTAGGAGTTTGTTTGAAACAGTGAGCGAAGAGCAAGAGATTCAGTTTGAAACCGCAAGAGGAGAATGGGAGTTTCACAGTATGAAGCAGTGAGAGGAGAGGCAGTGGATTCACAGCTTGATACAGTGAGAGGAGACTTGTAGTTTCACAGGTTGAAGCAGTGAGTATAGAGTGGGAGCAACACAGTTTGAAACAGTGAAAGGGAGCGAGAGTTTCACAGTTTGAAACAAGGAGAGCACAGAGGAAATTTCACCATTTGAAACAGTGAGACGAAAGATGTAGTTCCAAAGTTTGAAACAGTGAGATGAGAGTGGGAGTATCACAGTTTGAAACTCTGAGAGGGAGCAGGAGTTTACAGTTCGAAATAGTGAGAAGGGAGTCAGGAGTTTCACAGTTTGAAACATTTAGAGGAGAGCTGGGAGTTTCACAATATGAAACAGTGAGGAGAGAGTTGTAGTTTCACAGTTTGATGCAGTGAGAGGAGAGCTGGGAATTTCTCAGTTTGAAACAGCAAGAGCAGAGCCTGAGGTACCGCAGTTTGAAACAATGAGAGGAGAGTGGAAATTTTACAGTTTGAAACAGTGAGAAAGAGTGGCAGTTTTACAGTATGGAAACATGAGAAGAGAGGAGGATTTTCACAGTTTGAAACATTGAGATGAGAGTTGTAGTTTAACAGTTTGAAACAGCGACAGGAGAGCAGAATTATCACAGTTTGAAACAGTGAGGGGAGAGGAAAGCCCGGTGTTTTACAGCTTGAAACACGGACACGAGTGGGAGTTTGTTCAAAACAGTGAGAGGAAAGCCAGAGTTTCAAAATTTCATATGTTGCGAGGAGATGGCAGTTTTGCAGTATGAAACAGGGAGAGGAGAGCTGAGAGTTTCACAGTTTGAAAGATGGCGGGGAGATCCACGGGTTTCTCAGTTTGACACAGAAAGAGGGGGGCTGGGAGCTTGTTTGGAAAAGTGCAAGGAGAGCCAGGAGTTTCTCAGTTTGAAACAGTGAGAGCAGAACCAGGGGCTTCACGGCTTGAAAAAGTGGGAGAAGCATTGTGGTTTCACTGTTTGAAACAGTGAGAAGACAGCAGGAATTTCACAGTTGGAGACAGTGAGAGGAGAGCAAGGGCTTCACATTTGGAGACAGCGAGAGGAGACCATGTTTTTCACAGTTTGAAACAGTGAGAGGAGGGCTGGAGTTTCACAGCTTGAAACAGAGCGAGAAGAGCGGTGGATTCACAGTTGGAAACAGTGAGCGGAGAGTTTTAGTTTCACAGTTGGAAATAGTGAGCAGAGAGTTTTAGTTTCACAGTTGGAAACAGTGAGTGGAGAGTTTTTGTTTCACAGTTGGAAACAGTGAGCGGAGAGTTTTAGTTTCACAGTTGAAACAGTGAGGGGAAAGTGGGAGTATCACCATTTGAAACAGTGGGCGGAGAGCCGGGTATTTCAGTTTGAAACAGCGAGAGTGGGGTAGGAGTTTGTCTGAAATAGTGAGAGAAAAGTGAGAGTTCCACAGTTTGAAAAAGCACAAGGAGAAGCCACGAGTTTCTAAGCTTGAAACAGCGAGAGGAAAGTTGGAAGTTTGTTTGAAACATTGACAGGCGAGCCAGGATTTTCTCAGTTTGAAACAGTGAGAGGAGAGGGAAGGGATTCACAATTTGATACTGTGAGAGGAAAGTTGAAGATTCACAGTTTGAAACAGCAAGTGGACAGTGCAAGTAACACAGTTTGAAACCGTGCAGGGGAGCATGAGTTTCACAGATTGAAACGGCTAGAGGAGTGTGGGAGTTTCACAGTTTGAAACAGCAGTAGGAGAGTGGGAGTTTCACAGTTTGAATCCACGAGAAGAGAGGCAGGAGTTTGAAACAGTGAGAGTAGTGCCAGGGGATTCTCAGTTTGAAGCAGTAAGAGGTGAGCCTGGAGTTTCACAATTTTAAACAGTGAGAAAAGGGTGGGAGTTGCACAGTTTGAAACAATGAGGGGGTGGGAGTTGTTTGCGTCAGTGAGAGTAGAGCGGGAGTTTCACAGTTTGAAACAAGGAGAGGTGTGTTGTAGTTTCCCAGTTGGGCACAGCAATTGGAGAGTTCTTGTATCACAGTTTGAAACAGTGAGGGGGGGGAGTTTTACAGTTTGAAACAGCAATAGGGGAGTGGGGGTTTCACAGTTTGAAACAGTAAGAGGAGAGCTGTGTGCTTATCAGTCTGAAACAGTGACAGGAGTACAGTGGTTTCTCGGTTTGAAATGGTAAGAGTGGAGTCAGGAGTTTCACAGTTTGAAACGTTGAGACAAGAGCTGGTGTTCCACAATATGAACCAGTGAGAGGAAAACAGCCGTTTCACGGTTTGATACAATGACAGGGGACGGGAGATTCTCTGAATCAGTGAGAGGAGAGGGAGGTCGGCAGTTTGAAATAGCGAGAGGAAAGCCTGGAGTTTCACAGTATGAAAACGTGAGAAGAGAGTGGCAGTTTCACAGTTTGAAACAGTGAGAGGAGAGCGGGTGTTTCACCGTTTGAAACAGTGAGAGGAGAGTGGGTGTTTCACCGTTTGAAACAGTGAGAGGAGAGTGGGTGTTTCATCGTTTGAAACAGTGAGAGGAGAGCGGGAGTTTCACAGTTTGAAACAGTGAGAGGAGACCGGAAGTTTCACCGTTTGAAACAGTGAGAGGAGACCAGCAGTTTCACAGTTTGAAACAGTGAGAGGAGAGCGGGAGTTTCACAGTTTGAAACAGTGAGAGGAGAGCGGGAGTTTCACACTTTGAAACAGTGAGAGGAGAGCGGGAGTTTCACGGTTTGAAGCAATGAGAGGAGAGCGGGAGTTTCACGGTTTGAAGCAATGAGAGGAGAGCGGGAGTTTCACGGTTTGAAGCCGGTGAGAGGAGAGTGGGTGGGAGGTTCAGAGATTCAAACAACGTGAGGAGAATGAGAGTTTGGCAACTTGGAGCAGGGAGAGGAGAGCCGAGAGTTTCACACTTTGAAAACATGAGAAGAGAGCCAGGAGTTTCAAAGTTTGAAGCAGCAAGAGCATAGCCACCCTGTGTTTCAAGCAGTGAGAGGAGAGCCAGGAGTTTTTCAGTTTGAAAGAGACAGAGTAGAGCCAGGGTTTTTCAGTTTTAAACAGCGAGAATAGCGCCTGGAGTTTGCCATTTTGAAAAACTGTGAGGAGAGTGAGCGTTTCGCAGTTTGAAACAGTGAGAGGAGAGTGGCAGTTTCACAGTATGAAAATGTAAGAGAGGTAGAGTTTCACAGTTTGAAACAGTGAGATTAGAGCTGTAGTTTAACAGTTTGAAACAGCAACAGGAGAGCGGAATTATCATATTTTGAAACAGTGAGGAGAGAGCGGGAGTTCCACAGTTTGAAAAAGTGAGAGGAGATTGGAAATCCCTCAGTTGGGACAGCGAGAGGAGAGCCCGGTGATTTACAGCTTAAAACAGAGAGATGTTAGTGTGAGTTTGTTTGAAACAGTGAGAGGAAAGCCAGAGCTTCACAGTTTCATACTGTGAGAGGATAATGGAGATTTTGCAGTATGAAACAGGGAGAGGAGAGCTGAGAGTTCCACAGTTTGAGAGATGGAGAGGAGATCCGCAAGCTTCTCAGTTTGAAGCAGCAAGAGGGGTCCGCGAGTTTGTTTGCAACAATGAGAGGAGAGCCAGGAGTTTGTTTGAAACAGTGAGAGGAGAGCTGGGAGTTTCACAGTTTGCAACAGTGAGAGGAGAGCAGGAGCTTCACAGTTTGTAACAATAAGAGGGGGCAGGAATTCCTATGAATCAATTAGAGGAGAGTGAGTTTGGCAGTTTGAGAGAGCGAGAGGAAAGCCTGGAGTTTCACAGTATGAAAATGTGAGAAGAGAGTGGGATTTCCACAGTTTGAAACATTGAGAGAAGAGGTGTAAATGCACTAATCGAAGCAGTGAGAGGAGAGCGAGAGTTGCACAGTTTGAAACAGTGAGAGGAGGGCTGGGATTTTTACAGTTTGAAACAGCTAGAAGAAAGCCGCGTCTTTCCCAGATTGAAATAGCAAGAGAGCAGTGGGAGCTTGTTTGAAACGATGAGAAGAGAGCAAGAGATTCAGAGGTTCCAAATGCAAGGGGAGAATGGGATTTTCACAGTAGGAAACAGGGAAAGGAGAGCAGAGAATTTCACATTTTGTAAAAGCGCGAGGAGAGCCGTGGGTTTGTCAGTTTGAAACAGCAAGAGGAGCGCCAGGAGTTTGTTTGAAACAGTGAGAAGAGAGCCGGGAGTTTGTTTGAAACAGGGAGAAAAGAGAGCCAAGAGTTTCACAGTTTGAAACAGTGTGAGGAGAGTGGCGGATTCACAGTGTAAAACAGTGAGCGGAGAGTTGTCGTTTCACGGCTGAAACAGCGAGGGGAGTGTGGGAGTATCACCACTTGAAATGGTGTTTCTGAGAGTGGGCATTTCACAGTTTGGAACAGTGAGAAGAGAGCAGGAGTTTCACAGATTGAAGCAGTGAGAGGATAACAAGAGTTGCACAGTTTGAAAAAGCAAGAGTGGAGTGGGAGTTTGTTTGAAGCAGTGAGAGAGGAGTGAGAGTTTCACAGTTTGAAACCGCAAGAGGTGAATGGGAATTGTGCAGTATGAAACAGTGAGAGGAGAGGCAGTGGATTCACAGCTTGATACAGTGAGAGGAGAGTTGTAGATTCACTGTTTGAAGCAGTGAGTGTAGAGTGGGACTAACATAGTTTGAAACAGTGAGGGGGAGTGGAGGTTTCACAGATTGAAACAAGGGGAGCAGAGCGGGGATTTCAGAGTTGGTGACAGCAAGAGGAGAGTGAAATTTTTGCCATTTGAAACAGTGAGAGGAGACTGTGGTTTTCATGGTTTGAAACAGTGGGAGGAGAGCAGGAGTTTCACAATTTGATACAGTGAGGGGAGAGCAGGAGTTTCACAGTTTTAGACAGTGAGAGGTGAACAGGAGTTTCAAAATTTGACATAGTGACATGAGAGTGGGAGCGTCACAGTTTGAATCCATGAGAAGAGAGATGGGAGATTGTTTGAAACAGTGAGAGGAGAACCAGGAGTTTTGCAGCTTAAAACAGTGAAAGTAGTGCCAGGGGATTCTTGGTTTGAAACAGCAAGAGGTGAGCCTAGAGTTACAAAGTTTTAAACAGTGAGAAAAAAGTGTGAGTTTCACAGTTTGAAACAATAAGGGGGCGGGGGGGGGGGGGCGGGAGTTTGGTTGAAGCAGTGAGAGGAGAGCGGGAGGTTCAGAGATTAAAACAGCATGAGGAAAATGGGTGTTTGGCAATTTGAAGCAGGAAGAGGAGAGCCAAGGTTTTCACACTTAGAAAATGTGTGAGTAGAGCCAGGGGTTTTAAAGGTTGAAACAGCAAGAGCATAGCCACACTGTGTTTCAAACAGTGAGAGGAGAGCCAAGGGTTTCTCAGTTTGAAAGAGAGAGAGTAGAGCCGAGGTTTCTCAGTTTTAAACAGCAAGAGGAGAGCCTGGATTTTCTCAGTTTGAAACAGCAAGAATTGAACCTGGAGTTTCACACTTTGAAACACTGAGAGGAGAGTGGGTGTTTCACAGTTTGAAACAGTGAGAGGAGAGTAGCAGTTTCATAGTACAAAAACATAAGAGAGGAGGAGTTTCACACTTTGAAACAGTGAAATGAGAGTTGTAGTTTAACAGTTTGAAACAGCGACAGAAAAACAGAATTATCACAGTTTGAAACAGTGAGAGGAGACTGGGAGTTTCACAGTTTGAAACAGTGAGAGAGAAGCCTGGAGTTTATCAGTTTGAAACAGCAAGAGTAGAGCAGGGAGATTCACAGTTTTCAACAGTGGAAGGAGAGTTTTAAAGTTTGAAACAGTAAGAGGAGAGCTGCAGTTTCACAGTTTTAAACAGCAAGAGGAGAACCAGGTTTTTCACAGTTTGAAGCAGTGAGAGGAGAGCGGGAGTTTCACTGTTTGAGATGGCGAGAGGAGAGCTGGGATTTTTACAGTTTGAAACACTGAGAGGAAAGCCAGGGCTTTCACAGATTGAAACAGTGAGAGAAGAATGGGAGCTTGTTTGATACAATGAGAGGAGAGCGAGAGTTTCAGAGTTTCCAACTTCGAGGGGAGAATGGGAATTTTGCAGTATGAAACAGGGAGAGGAGACCCCAGAGTTTCAGTGCTAAAAAAGCGTGAGGAAAGCCGCGAGTTTCTCAGTTTGACACAGCGAGAGGGGAGCCAGGGGTTTGTTTGAAACAGTGAGAAGAGAGCCAGGAGTTCCCAAGTTTGAAACATTGAGAGGAGGGCTGGGAGTTTCACGGTTTAAAGCAATGAGAGGGGAGCTGGGAGTTTCTCAGTTTGAAACAGTGAGAGAAGAGCTAGAGTTTCACAGTTCGAAGCAATGAGAGGGAAGGCTGGGAGTTTATGTGAAAGTGAGTGGAGAGCTGGTAATTTCACAGTTTGAAACGATGAGAGGGGAGCAGGAGTTTTACACTTTGAAACAGCAAGAGGTGAGGAGATAGTCTGAAACAGTGAGGAGCGAACCAGGAGTTTCACAATTTGAAACAGTGAGAGGAGAGCCAGGTGTTTCACAGATTGAAACAGCAAGAGGAGAGGCGGGAGTCTCAGGTTGAAACAGCAATAGGTGAGATGGGAGTTTCACAGTTTGAAACAGGGAGAGGAGAGCCAGGAGTTTCACAGTTTCAAACACTGAGAGGAGAGCAGCAGTTTCATAGTATGAAACAGTGGGAAAAGAGGGGGGGGGTTTACATTTTCAAACAGTGAGAGTAGAGTTGTACTTACACAGTTCAAAACAGTGAGTAGAATGGGTGTTTCAACGTTTGAAACAACAAGAGGGGATCGGGCATTGCACAGTTTGAAACAGTCAGAGCAGAGCGGCAATTTCACAGTCTGAAAAAGTGAGAAGAGACGGGGAGTTTCACAGTTTGAAACAGTGCGAGGAGAGTGGGAGTTTCATGTCTTTAAACAGTGAGAGGTGAGCAGGAGTTTCACAGTTAGAAAGAGCAAAAGGAGAGCAGGAGTTTCACAGTTTGAAGCAGTGAGAGGAGAGCGGGAGTTTCACAGTTTGTAAAAGGGACAGGAGAGCGGGGAGATCTACACTTTGAAGCAGTGGGAGGAGAGCGGGAGTTCCACAGTTTAAGACAATGAGAGGGGAGCAGGAGTTTCAGAGTATGAAACAATGAGAGGGGGGTGGGAGTTTGTTTGAAACAGTGAGAGGAGAGCAAGAGTTTTACAGTTTCAAACAGCATGAGGAGAATAGGATTTACCAAGTTTGAAACAGGGAGAGAAGAGCCGAGAGTTTCACAATTTGAAAAGCGAGACCAGAGCCAGGTGCTTCACTGTTTGAAACAGCGATAGGATAGCGGGAGTTTCACAGTCTGAAACAGCAAGAAGAGAGCCGAGGGTTTATCAGTTTGAGACAGTGAGAGGAGAGCTGGGGGTTTCACAGTTTCAAACATAGTTTGAAACAATGTGGGGGAAGACTGGGAGTTTGTTTGAAACAGTGAGAGGAGAGTGGGACTATCTTTGAAGCAGTGAGAGGAGAGCCAGGAATTTCACAGTTTGAAACAATGAGAGGGAAGCAGGAGTTTTACACTATGAAACAGCGAGAGGTGTGGAGATTGTTTGAAACAGTGAGAGTAGAGTGGAGTGTTTCACAGTTTGAAACAGCAAGAGGAGAGCCGGGAGTTTCACAGTATGAAACAGCGAGAGGAGAACGGGTGTTTCACAGTTTGAAATAGCGAGAGGAGAGGGTTTCACAGTTTGAAACTGCAAGAGGAGAGCCAGTAGTTTCACAGTTGAAAGAACAAGGGGAAAGTTATAGTTTCACAGTTTGAAAAGGTGAGAGGAGAATGAGAGTTTCACAGTCTGGAACAGAGAGAGGGGAGCGGGGGTTGTTTGAAACCATGAGAGCAGAGCGGGGGTTTCACAATTTTAAGTGGCAAAGTAGAGAGCCAGTAGTTTCAGAAACAGTGAGAAAAGAGGGGGAGTTTGAAACAGTGAGAGGAGAGTTGTACTTACACAGCTCGAAACAGTGTGAGTAGAGTGGGGGTTTCCCAGTTTGTCACAGAAAGAGGAGTGTGGGCATTGCACAGTTTGAAACAGAGCAGAGTGGCAGTTTCACAGTATGAAAAAGTGGGAAGAGATGGAGAGTTTCACAGTTTGAAACAGTGAGAGGAGAGTGGGAGTTTCATGGCTTTAAACAGTGAGAGGTGAGCGGGAGTTTCACAGTTAGAAGGAGCAAAAGGGGAGCGGAAGTTTCAGTTTGAAACAGTGAATGGAGAGCAGGTGTTTCACAGTTTGAAAAACGGACAGGAGCCTGGAGATCTACACTTTGAAGCACTGAGAGAAGAGCGGGAGTTTCACAGTTTAAGACAGTGAGAGCGGAGCGGAAGTTTCACAGTTTGAAACAGTGAGAAGAGAGTGAGAGTTTCGGAGTATGAAACAATGAGGGGGGGTGGGATCTTGTTTGAAACAGTGAGAGAGGAGGAAGAGTTTTACAGTTTCAAACAGCATGAGGAGAATGGGATTTTCCAAGTTTGAAACAGGGAGAGAAGAGCTGAGATTTTCACAATTTGAAAAAGTGAGACAAGAGCCAGGTGTTTCACAGTTTCAAACAATGAGAGGAGATCCAGAGTTTCTCAGTTTGAAACAGTGAGAGTAGAGCCGGGAGTTCCATAGTTTGAAATAGTCAGAGGAGAGCCGGGTGTTTCACAGATTCAAACAGGGAGAGGAGAGTGGGTGTTTCACAGTTTGAAACAGCAAGAGGGGAGCGGGAGTTTCACACATTGAACAACAAGAGTAGACCAGGGCTTTGTTTGAAACAGTTGCAGGAGAGTGTGCAGTTCACTGTTTCAAACAGTGAGAGGAGTGTGGTGATTCACAGTTTCTAACAGCAAAAGGAGAGCAGGATTTTCGTAGCTTCAAACAGCAAGAGGAGAGCCGAGAGTTTAGCAGTGTGAGCCATTAAGAGAAAAGCTGGGAGTATCACAGTTCAAAAGAGCGAGAGAAGAGCGGGAGTGTCACAGTTTGAAACAGTGAGAGGATAGTGAGATTTTCAGTTTGAAACAGGGAGAGGAAAGCCAAGTGCTTCACAGTTTAAAACAGTGAGAGCAGAACAGGAGTTTCTTTGAAGCAGTGAGAGAGGAGCTGCGAGTTTCAGAGTTTGATACACTGAGAGGAGAGCAGGAATTCCACAGTTTAGTACAGCGAGACCAGAATGGGAGTATGTTTGAAGCAGTGAGAGGTGAGCCAGGAGTTTGTTTGAAACAGTGAGAATTGAACTGGGAATTTCACAGTTTGAGGCAGTGAGAGGAAAGCGGCGTCTCTTAGTGTGAGACAGCGAGAGGAGAGCCAGGAGTTTCACAGTTTGAAACAGCAAGAGGAGTGCCAAGGGTTTATCAGTTTGAAACAATGAGAGGAGACCTGGAATTTCACAGTTTGAAACAGTGAGAGGAGAATGGGAGTTTCACAGTAAGAAACAGTGAGAGAAGAGTAGGAGTATGTTTGAAACAGTGAGAGGAACATCGTTAGTTTCACAGTTTGAAGCAGTGAGAGGAGAGGGCAGCTTTAAAAGTTTGAGATGGCAAGAAGAGAGCTAGGAGTTTCACAGTTTGAAAAAGGGAGAGCAAAATGGGAGTTTCGCAGTTTGAAAAAGTGAGAGGAGAGCTTGGAGTTTGTTCAAAACAGTGAGAGGGCAGCCTATAGCTTCTCAGTTTGAAACAGCGATAGGTGAGATGGGAGTTTCACAGTTTGAAACAGTGTGAAGAGAGTGTGAGTTTCTCAGTATGAAAAAATGAGAAAAGAGGGGAAGTTTCACATTTACAGGCAGTGAGAGGAGAGTTGTAGTTACACAGTTAGAAACAGTGAGAGTAGAGTGGATGTTTCACAGTTTGAAACAGTCAGAGCAGAGCGGCAGTTTCACAGTATGAAAAAGCGAGAAGAGACAAGGCGTTTCGCAATTTGAAACAGTGAGAGGAGAGCAGGAGTTTCACAGTTTCAAGATGGGACAGGAGAGCTTGGAGATTTACACTTTGAAGCAGTGAGAGGAGAGCTGGAGTTTCACAGTTTAAGACAGCAAGAGAAGAGCCAGGTGCTTCAACAGTTTCAAACAGCAATAGGAGAGCCAGGTGTTTCACAGCTTGAAACAGTGATAGGAGAGCCGGGAGTTTGTTTCAGGCAGTGAGAAGAGTGCAAGGAGTTTCTCAGTTCAAAACGGAGAGAGGAGATCCGTGGCTTCTCAGCTTGAAACAGTGAGAGTAGAGCTGGGGCTTTCATAGTTTGAAGCAGTGAGACGAGACCGGCAGTTTCACAGTTTGAGACAATGAGAGGAGAGCCAGGTGTTTCACACTTTGAAACAGTGAGAGGGGTGCAGGAGTTTGTTTGAAATAATGAGAGGGGAGTGAGTGTTTCACAGTTTGAAACAACGAGAGGAAAATGGGTGTTTTGCAGTTTGGAACAGGGAGAGGAGGGCTAAGAGTTTTGCAGATTGAAACCAAGAGAGGAGAGTGGGAGTTTCATGCATTAAAACAACGGGAGGAGAACTGGGAGACTGAAACAGTGAGAGGAGAGGTGGGGGTTTATCAGTTTGAAACAGCGAGAGGAGGGCTGGACTTTCACAGTTTCAAACATCGAGGGGACAATTGGAGTTTCACAATTTGAAACAACGAGAGGGAGGCTGGGAGTTTGTTTGAAATAATGTGAGGAGAGCGGGAGTTTTACAGTTTGAAGCAGCAAGAGGGGAGCAGGAGTTTCACACTTTGAAACAGCAAGAGGTGTACAGGAGATTGTTTGAAATAGTGAGCTTGGAGCGGGGAGTTTCAGAGTTTGAAACAGTGAGAAGAGAGCTGGTAGTTTCACAGTTTAAAACAGCAAGAGGAGAGCCGGGTGTTTCACAGTTTCAAACAGCGAGATGAGACAGAGGGTTTCACAATTTGAAATAGAGAGATGAGAGAGGGAGTTTGTTTGAAACAGCGAGAGTAGAGTGGGGGGATTCGCAGTTTTAAACAGTGAGAGGAGAGCGGCAGTTTTAAAGTTTGAAACAGTGAGAGGAGAGCCAGGAATTTCACAGTTTCGAACAGTGAGAGGAGCATGGCATTTTCACAGTGTGAAAAAGTGAGGGGTGTTTCACAGTTAGAAACAGTGAGTGGAGTGCGGGAGTTTCATGGTTTTAAACAGTGAGAGCAGAGCAGGAGGTTAACTGATTGAAACAGTGAGAAGAGAGTGAGGATTTTACAGTTTGAAACAGTGAGAGGAGAGGTGGGGGTTTATCAGTTTTAAACAGTGAGAGGGGAGCTGGACTTTCACAGTTTCAAACATCGAGAGGACAATTGGAGTTTCACAGTTTGGAAAAATGAGAGGGAGGCTGGGAGTTTGTTTGAAACAGTGTGAGGAGAGCGGGAGTTTTACAGTTTGAAACAGCAAGAGGTGTGCAGGAGATTGTTTGAAATAGTGAGATTGGTGCCAGGAGTTTCACACTTTGAAACAGCAAGAGGTGTGCAGGAGATTGTTTGAAATAGTGAGATTGGTGCCGGGAGTTTCACAGTTTGAAACAGTGAGAGGAGAGCTGGGGGTTTCACAGTTTGAAACAGCGAGAGGAGAGAGAGGGTTTCACAGTTAGGAACAGCGAGAGGAGAGTCGGGTGTTTCACAGTTTGAAACAACGAGAGGAGAGAGAGGGTTTCACAGCTTGAAACAGCGAGAGGAGTGCGAGGTGTTTTACAGATTCAAACAAGGAGAGGAGAGCGGTTGTTTCATAGTTTCTAGCAACGAGAGCATAGCGGGAATTTTACAGCTTCAACAAACTTTGAAACAGCAAGAGGTGTGCAGGAGATTGTACCGGTCCCGGCCATGTCAGGAACTCACAATCCCCGCCAAAAGTCAATGCATATTTCGCTGTCTCTTCTGATTTTCCATCCTACCCACAGTGATTCTCACCACGGGCAGAGCTGGTAATTCCTGGTTGTGGTCTTGAGTGACCTTTATGTTTTAGCAGAAATTCAAGTTTAACTCTGGGATCCTAGTGGGAATAAAATTTCACAGGCTGCTGAGTAGATGACTCCTCTGTTCCAAGGTTTGTACTATGCAAATTTTGGTTACTGCATTGTTCACTTCCTGTGAAGTCTTTAACCCATTCTGCAACCCATGGGTTTGAAATAGTGAGATTGGAGCGGGGAGTTTCAGAGTTTGAAACAGCGAGAGGGGGGTGAGATTTTCAGTTTGAAATAGCAAGAGGAGAGTGGAAATTTCACACATTGAACAATGAGAGGGGACCAGGACTTTGCTTGAAACATTGACAGAAGAGCGGACATTTCACAGTTTCAAACAGTGAGAGGAGAGCCGGGTGTTTCACAGATTCAAACAGGGAGACGAGAGCCGGGGTTTCACAGATTCAAACAGGGAGACGAGAGCCGGGGTTTCACAGATTCAAACAGGGAGAGGAGAGCCGGGTGTTTCACAGATTCAAACAGGGAGAGGCGAGCAGGTGTTTCATAGCTTCTAGCAGTGAGTGGAGAGCGGGTGATTCACAGCTTCTAACAGCAAGAAGAGAGTAATTGTTGAACTCTTCCAACAGGAACTCTTCTCTTAATCCTCCATGAGTATGGTCAATTTTGAGTGCACATACCCACCAGTCGATTGCGAGTTGCTTAATTCTTTCAAATTTGAGGGAGGTTTGAGCAGGCTTATTTGCGAGAGTTCTGAAATTTCTGGTGGTATGTTTCCAGCACTAACTCATAAGCATTCAGGATAGCATCTTTTGTTTGTTCATTGTTTGCAGGGGTCTCTGGAGGCAACAGGGAATAAACCTCCTCGGCCGTACCTGTTAACAGGCTATTTTAACCAAAGAATATGAAGAATGCTTCTGTGTAATCTTTATCAAATTTCGGTACTAACCGGGAGTATAATAAAAATCATACTTTGTCTCTGAATTAGGGTCACTTGCATTACCACTATGTAAAGACAATTATTCCCTCGCCAATTCACTCTGTCTCATTTCACCGTCCTTCTGTTCCGGCAATTCCTTCACAAACTTTTTTCTAGGAAGGCTCTCTCTGTCTTTCTTTCTCCTGAATTCTCTCTCTCTTTCTCCTGCCTTTCTTGCCTGAAACTCTAACTCTAGCATTCGGTCTTCCAGGTGTATTTTTGCCAAGGTAACCAGGTATGTTTTAGTTACTATATCTTCTGCCTGTTCTAGTCTTGAGGTGAAGAGGCAACTCGACTGAAACATATTGAGCAGAATTTTGAGGCTGTCGGGCAAGCGGGATGGACAGGCCAGGGAGTGGCTGGAAAATGGCCCACCGTCTGCGATCAGCCCCCAGCTGTGATTTCATGCTGGCTGGCCAATTAACGGCAGGCCAGCATCAAAGGCACGCTGAAAGGCTCAGTGCTACCTGGTTGGAGACGGGAGGAGGGCAGGCGTGGGGTAGCACTCACAGAAAGCTCCCTGAAGATAGAGAGCTGCCTCAGGGAGTTGAAGAATTTAAAACCATCAAATAAAGATTCTAAAATGCGGAAAAAATGACCACAGATTGGACTCACTCACCTAAACATATAGATTATAAAAACTCTGCCCCAACATTTTATTATTTTTAATTATCAGAAGCTTCATCCCACCCTTGGATGAGGTCTCCTCAAAAATCCAATGGCCACCTGGTTGATTCACCCGCCCGACAACCGTGACATTGGGTGGGCAGCGAAAAATAGACCTTTTGTCAGTGGGCACACTGCCGACTCTCGCAGGCGCCCGCCAACCAAAATATCACGCAAGTACACAATGACATTGGGATGCTCACCCGACATCATCGCGCACTGTTTCACACTTGGGCGTGTCAGGCACACACCCACACGCTGAGTGAAAAACCCTGTCCATAAGATCCTGAGGGGTGTTGACAGTGTGGATGTAGATAGGATGTTTCCTCTTGTGGGACAATCTAGAGCTAGGGGTCACCATTTCAAAACAAGGGGCCGCTCATTTAAGGCAGAGATGAGGAAAATTTTTTCTATCAGAGGGTTGAGAGTCTTTGGAACACTTCCTCAAAAGGCAGCGGAAGCAGAGTATTTGAATATTTTAAAGGCAGAGCTAGATAGATTCTTGATTATCAATGGGCTGAAAAGTTAGCAGGGGTAGGTGGGAATGTAGAGGTGAGGTTACAATCATATCTGCCATGACCTTATTGAATGGCAGAGCAGGCTCGAAGAGCTGAGTGGCTTATTCCTGCTCCTAATTCAAATGTTTGTATGTTTGTTAGGCTGGAGAAGCTGGGATTGTTCTCCTGAAAGTGGTTTAAGGGGAGACTTGATGGAGGTATGCAAGATTATGACAGGTTCAGGTAAGACAGATAAAGAAAAGATGTTAAAAACAAAAAACTGCGGATGCTGGAAATCCAAAACAAAAACAGAATTACCTGGAAAAACTCAGCAGGTCTGGCAGCATCGGCGGAGAAGAAAAGAGTTGAAGTTTCAAGACCTCATGACCCTTCAACAGAACTGGCTGAATCGAAGGAGAGGGGTGAAATATAAGCTGTTTTAAGGTGGGTGGGGTGGTGGGGGGGGTGGGTGGGTCGGGGTGGTGTGGTTGTAGGGACAAGCAAGCAGTGATAGGAGCAGATAATCAAAAGATGTCACAGACAAAAGAACAAAAGAACACAGAGGTGTTGAAGGTAGTGATATTATCTAAACGAATGTGCTAATTAAGAATGGATGGTAGGGCACTCAAGGTACAGCTCTAGTGGGGGTGGGGTGGAAAGGCTAGCAGGGCATAAATGATTTAAAAATAACGGAAATAGGTGGGAAAAGAAAAATCTATATAAATTATTGGAAAAAACAAAAGGAAGGGGGAAGAAACAGAAAGGGGATGGGAATGGAGGAGGGAGTTAAAGATCTACAGTTGTTGAATTCAATATTCAGTCCGGAAGGCTGTAAAGTGCCTAGTCGGAAGATGAGGTGCTGTTCCTCCAGTTTGCGTTGGGCTTCACTGGAACAATGCAGCAAGCCAAGGACAGACATGTGGGCAAGAGAGCAGGGTGGAGTGTTAAAATGGCAAGCGACAGGGAGGATTGGGTCATTCTTGCGGACAGACCGCAGGTGTTCTGCAAAGCGGTTGCTCAGTTTACGTTTGGTCTCTCCAATGTAGAGGAGACCGCATTGGGAGCAACGAATGCAGTAGACTAAGTTGGGGGAAATGCAAGTGAAATGCTGCTTCACTTGAAAGGAGTGTTTGGGCCCTTGGACGGTGAGGAGAGAGGAAGTGAAGGGGCAGGTGTTGCATCTTTTGCGTGGGCATGGGGAGGTGCCATAGGTGGGGGTTGAGGTGTAGGGGGTGATGGAGGAGTGGACCAGGGTGTCCCGGAGGGAACGATCCCTACGGAATGCCGCCGGGGGGGTGAAGGGAAGATGTGTTTGGTGGTGGCATCATGCTGGAGTTGGCGGAAATGGCGGAGGATGATCCTTTGAGTGCAGAGGCTGGTGGGGTGATAAGTGAGGACAAGGGGGACACTATCATGTTTCTGGGAGGAAGGAGAAGGCATGAGGGCAGATGCGCGGGAGATGGGCCGGACACGGTTGAGGGCCCTGTCAACGACCGTGGGTGGAAAACCTCGGGTAAGGAAGAAGGAGGACATGTCAAAGGAACTGTTTTTGAAGGTAGCATCATCAGAACAGATGCGATGGAGGCAAAGGAACTGAGAGAATGGGATTGCGTCCTTAGAGGAAGCGGGGTGTGAGGAGCTGTAGTCGAGGTAGCAATGGGAGTCAGTAGGCTTGTAATGGATATTGGTGGACAGTCTATCACCAGAGATTGAGACAGAGAGGTCAAGGAAGGGAAGGGAAGTGTCAGAGATGGACCATGTGAAAATGATGGAAGGGTGGAGATTGGAAGCAAAATTAATAAATTTTTCCAAGTCCCGACGAGAGCATGAAGCAGCACCGAAGTAATCATCAATGTATCGGAGAAAGAGTTGTGGAAGGGGGCCGGAGTAGGACTGGAACAAGGAATGTTCCACATACCCCATAAAGAGACAGGCATAGCTGGGGCCCATGCGGGTACCCATAGCCACACCTTTTATTTGGAGGAAGTGAGAGGAGTTGAAGGAGAAATTGTTCAGTGTGAGAACAAGTTCAGCCAGACGGAGGAGAGTAGTGGTGGATGGGGATTGTTCAGGCCTCTGTTCGAGGAAGAAGCTAAGGACCCTCAGACCATCCTGGTGGGGGATGGAGGTGTAGAGGGATTGGATGTCCATGGTTGGGGCCAGGGAACTGGAAATTGTTGATGTGACGTAAGGTGTCAGAGGAATCATGGATGTAGGTGGGAAGGGACTGGACAAGGGGAGAGAGAAGGGAGTCAAGATAACGAGAAATGAGTTCCGTGGAGCAGGAGCAAGCTGACACGATCGGTCTACCGGGACAGTTCTGTTTGTGGATTTTGGGTAGGAGGTAGAAGCGGGCCGTCCAAGGTTGGGCGCTGTGGGAGGAAGATCTCCAGAGGAGATGAGGTCAGTGACAGTCCTGGAAACAATGGCTTGATGTTCAGTGGTGGGGTCATGGTCCAGGGAGAGGTAGAAGGAAGTGTCTGTGAGTTGACACTCAGCCTCCGTGAGGTAGAGGTCAGTGCGCCAGACAACAACAGCACCACCCTTGTCAGCGGGTTTGATGACAGTGTTGGGGTTGGACCTGAGAGAATGGAGTACAGTAAGTTCAGAGAGAGACAAATTAGAATGGGTGAGAGGAGCAGAGAAATTGAGATGACCAATGTCGCGCCGACAGTTCTCAATGAAAAGATCAAGAGAAGATAAGAATCCAGAGGGAGGAGTCCAGGTGGAGGGAGAATATTGGAGGTGGGTAAAAGGATCCATTGAACGGGAAGAGGACTCCTGCCCAAAGAAGTGAGCCTGGAGACGAAGATAACGGAAGAAGAGTTCAGCATCGTGCTGAGCCCGAAATTCATTGAGATGAGGGTGTAAGGATGTGAAACTAAGTCCTTTGCTGAGCACTGAACGTTCAGCGTCGGAGAAGGGAAGGTCAGGGGGTATAGTGAATACACGGCTGGGGCTAGGATTGGAAGAGAAAAGATGTTGCTATTAGCTGATGGTACAAGACTTTGGGCAAGAGTGCAGGAGCACGTGAGGAAGAACATTTTAAAGCAGCAAATGGTAATGAGCTGGAAGAAGGGTGGTGGAAGCAGAAAAAATCAATGATTTCACAAGTTCATTGGATGGGTACGAGAGAAATAAACTTGTAGGGCTACGTGGACCCAGGAGGGAAATGGGACCAACTGAATTGTTCTACAGACAATCTGCATGCACCTGATGGGCTGTTATGACTATACAGCTCTAAAGGGTCCCAAGCTTTGTTGTCCCTTTGACTGAGGCATAACTTCTGTAGTCTGAATAGTGTGAAATGGTAAGCGAGCACATCATGGTAAATATATTTTTATCACACATGCACTCATCAGCATATGGCAGACTTAGCTTTCTCCAAATAGATCAGCCACAGCAAACCAGTAGGGAGTTCTTTTCCACCTTCATTTGCCCCAGATCTCACAAGCAATTTGCGAGGTGGGGATGTGGGAAGACAAGGCCAGTCTGTTTTTGCACCTCTATGTGTTTGAACAACGCAGCTTGGGACTGATCCAAAAACAAAGATCCTCCAGTTAGTACTGTTCTGTGCTTAATACCTCCAGTCATCCTTGGAAAGGTTGAACAGGATGTTCATTTCCTCATCGTCTTGTAGCAGACGATAAGTTGCACTCACATGATGACTCTCCTGTACTGCTCGGTCATTGTACAAAATAGCTGCATCAGACCTTCCAATTAAAGACAAAATGTATATTAGTTGGCACCATTTAAAATGAGGCACAGCTACTAAATGTTTCAATGTAGTCAAAAAAAAGAATTAAGTTCTCAGATTTTGAACATGAAAGTTAGCAATTTTATTTGTTTTTCATTTAATTTCCAACCAGATTGTTTAACATTATATACACTTTTATACAGCATTAATTGATTTATTTATGTTCTTTCTGTGACATATAATTCAGTAAAGAGATCAAAGCAAATTTACTCGGCACCATACAACACAAATGAGGTAATTGCTCTCCATTCACACATTAATATTTAACACATTTATGCAGCTTACTGTGTCATATACTATGTGCCAAGGTTTTTGCTTATAAAATATGGCATTAAAATATTAGTAGCAACACAATAGGGACAATTGCTGAGCACAGAAGTAGCAACTCCAAAGGTGCTGAAGGAATAGACCAACCTAGCCTACAAATTATTGGGTTGGTGATAATACTGTTCCGATGTGGTCTCTTCGAACTAACACCAGTCAACACCGAGGAAGTTAGTAATCATAGCAAGTCTGACAAGGTAGACCAGTAAATAATAGAGCTAATTAAATGATCACCAGGGCGGAGTCCAATGATTAGCTAGTGGTGAAAACACCGTAACTTGTATTTACTAGACATATTAAGTAATCATATTGGCCTATCTTGGGAACAGGGGGCTGGTGCCACAACAGATCAGGTTATTGGCAATATTGACTAGTAGTTCATAATAATGATTTAGTCAGTTGTAAGATTGATTGGTTACCGATAATACTGAGCAGTCACTAGTATTACTGATTAGTCACTCATAATACTGACCGGTTACTGGTAATTCTGGTCTTCAATCTGCCATCACTCTTTCATGGTATATATTGAAAACATAAAAGTTTATTGGTTCAAAACAAGTCTCATTATGAAGAGAGCTTGGAATTAATTTGACTACATTTTAAAAGAAAAGATTAATTTCCTACACAGGCTTGATGATTTGTTCTTCCACACTCGTAGGTCAGCAATTAGAGTTAAGTAATTAACATAGTTGCAGTACAGAGCCAGCTGGGAGGATGTTTTTAAGTGTATGGTTGCGAGTAGAAAATGTGAACAGCGATGACGGTGAATTATCTGTCTTTACCACTTTATGCTGTGTGGGGTATTTTAGTACTCAATGGAGGCAATGTCAAATGAGAGAATAGAAGGTGCTGTGATTAAACAAAATGTTCAAGGTCACATCATGGGAGCCATTCTGCCTACCATTAAAGATCTCATCTAGAATTAGGATTTATTTTACACCTAATTATTAATGTATGAAAGGGGAAAATGGAACACTGCTTGGAGAATCTGCACTTTGGTATTATAGTTCGATCTCTACAGAAGCTTTAAGTGAAGTCAAGAGAGTTCTGCAGTATAAACAAATTATATGATGACTTTATATTTCTTTTTAGGATGCAGCTGATACTAGAAATCATATAATTTAGTGCCCATCCCAAGATGGAGGTCAAAAACCATCTTCTTGATCCACTGCTGTTCTTGTAAAGACAAAAATGGTTTATACAACTGAGCAGCTTGCTGGGCCACTTTAAACTGGGATTGCCAGGTGCCATATGGAAGCCAGACTCAGTAGGGATGGCAGGTTCTCATCTTGAAGGACATTAGCAGTAGCTTTTATGGTAACCTTTTCAAACACTAGCTTTCAAATGACCAGATCTATTGAAGTCAATTTCACAAAGTGCCAAATTGGGATTTGAAGTAATGGGGCTGAATTTTACAGGTGGGAACAGAGGTGGGTGGGCGGAGGGGGAGGGTGGCATTGGGGTGTGGTAAATTAATAAGGAGCCATGTCAGTACAGCCTTGTGTCATTATGAGATATAAAATGAGTGGATAAAGCATCAACAGTAAGAATTCGGAAGAAGTCTCTCAATATTAACTGAATAGGAGGTTTGCCAAAGAAACAAACTTCAAACAGGTTTTCTATAGAATAAAGTACATCATTAAACTAGATATTACCTGGTCTGAATGTGGAAATTATTTGTAGTCCCCGTGTGCTCATAGTCATGAATAGCAGCTGCAAATAGCATAGCGAAGATTTCCAGTTCTGTCATCCAGTGCTACAAAAACAATCAGATGGGAAACATATATTGAGCTGTTCTCATATGAATTCAATTAAAATGTTCACCTGCTGATTCAAGCAAGAGCCAACAATGCATAGAGCATTTTAATAATAATGCACTCCTGCAGCACTAATAACTATGTGAGGGGCACAAATTACAACCTGGAAAACTGGAATTTAAATATTTTTACTCAGGGAAGAGTTGGATTCATGCATTGTCACAGTAACCTAAAACTATCTGCATGTATGTTGTGCAGCTCTTTTAGATGGTGTCCTGTTGCTCTCTCCTTTCATGCTCTTATAAATGGTGTCCCACTGCTCTCTCCATTCATGCTCTTTTAACTGGTGTCCCATCATTCGCTCTCTTCAGTTTAAAAGAGCACAAAGGGAGAGGGAGTGGTGGGACACCATTTAAACATGCATGAAGAGGTAGAGAGGAGGAACCATTTAAAAGAGTGTTAAGGGAGAGAGTGGCAGGACACCTATTAAAAAAGCGCAATGGGAGAGAGTGGTGGAACATCAGAACATAGTAAATAGGAGCAAGTGTAGGCCATTAGGCCCCTGGAGCCTACTCTGCCATTCAACTATCATGGCTGATCTTCTACCTCCATGCCATTTCCCACACTATTTCCTTGATGCCTTTAATACCTAGAAATCTATTGATCTTTGTCTTAAACATACTCAAAGTCTGAGCTACCACAACCCTCTAGGGTAGAAAATTCCAAGTATTTAACACCCTTTGAGTGAAGAAATTCCTCCTTATCTCAGTACATAATGGCTTACCTCTTATTCTGAGATAGTGCCCCCTGGTCTAGACACCCCAGCCAGGGGAAATAACCATTAAGGAATACTCTGCACTTCTCTTTTTCCTGTCAAAGTGGATAACTTCACATTTTCCCACATTATATTCCATGTGCTATGTTCTCGCTCACTCATTTACCCTGTCTAAATCCTCTTGAAGCCTCTTTGCAACCTCCTCACAACTCACATTCTCACCAAGTTTTGTGTCATCATCAAACCTGGAAATATTGGAATTGGTCCCCACAACCAAATCATTGATATATATGTTGTATAGAGCCTCTTTTTTAAGCTGTTTAAAAAGAGTTAGGCCAGTCTGTGGCTTCAGAGCAGAACAACAGTGAGGAAATCAAAGTGTTACATAACAGGAAAACAGGTAAGTGATTGGTGGTGAGTTTTTTTTTATAATTTCTCTTCTGAAACTTGGGTAATTTATAAATAATTGTAAGGTGTATTAGCAGCAGCAAGGCTTAACAGCAGTAGTAAAGCTTATTAACAGTAGGGTTTATCAATTATAAATGAATTAAGAAAAATAATTAATAAAAAGGATGGCAGGACAGGTGACGTGTTGCAGCTGTAGTATGTGGGATAGTGAATGTCAGTGTGCTCCAAGGCAACCACATCTGCAGTAGAGTCTGCAGCCCAACGAACTCAGGCTCAAAGTCAATGAGCTGGAGGCCGAGCTACAGACACTGCGATGCATCAGGGAGGAGGAACGTAACCTGGAAACCTTGTTCCAGAAAGCAGTCACACTCCTTAGGCTGATTTTGTTAGCAACCAGGGATGGGAGAGTGTGATTGCGTGTGAGGCAGGTAATGGGATCGAGAAGGTAGAAGTGCAGGAGCTTCAGTCCTTGCAATTGTCCAACATGTTCAAGGTTCTTGCAGCTTGTATGGATGAGAGCAGTAGCTGCAAGGTGGATGTGCATACTAACCAAGGCATCATGATATAGGAAGCTATTCAAGCGAGGGGAGTAAATAAGAATGTTGTGGTAGCAGGGGATAGTATAGTCAGGGGATAGAAACAGTTCTCTGCAGCCAAGAGTGAGAGTCCAGGAAACTGTGTTGCTTGCCTGGTGCCAGGGTTTGGGACATCTGCTCGGGACTGGAGTGGAACTTGCAGTGGGAAGGGGAGGATCCAGTTGCTATGGTCCATGTGGTTACCAATGACACAGATATGACTAAGAGAGAGGTTCTATTTAGGAATCATGAGTAGCTAGGGTCTAAATTGAAAAGCAGAACCTCAAAGGCAATAATCTCTGGATTATTACCTGAGCCACAGGCAAATTGATGTAGAAATAAATATGCATGACCTGATAGCTATTACAGAGACATGGTTGAAGGTGACCAAGGGGCCTGAATAGTCAAGGGTATTTGATATCCCAGAAAGATAGAAAACTGGGAAAAGGTAGGGGTAGCTCTGTTAAATAAGAGTGTTATTAGTACAATAATGTGAGTTGGCCTTAGCTCAAAAAAGCAAGATGTAGAATATGTTTGGGTAGAGATAAGGAATAGGAAAGGTAAAAGGTCACTTCTGGGAGTAGTTTATAGGCTCCATGACAGTAGTTACACTGAAAGACAGAGTTTACAGAAAGAAATAAATGAGGTGTATGAAATGATTATGGGCAACATAATCTACATGTAGATTGGGCAAATCAGATTGAAAAAGATAGCCTGGAAAATTAGTTCATAGATTATATTTGGGACAATTTGATAGAGCAATATGTTCTAGTGCAAACCAAGGAGCAGGCTAGACCTGGTAATTCTAGACATGGTAATGTACAATGAGACAGGATTGATCAATAACCTCATAGTAATGGAGCCTCTAGGCAACAGCAATCATAACATGCTAGAATTTCAAGTTCAGTTTGAAACTTAGAAGTCTAAAACTCTTGTTTTAAACCTAAATAAAGTGTATAAAGGCAGAGTTGTCTGAAGTGAACTGGGAAATGAGTGTAAAACGTAGGACAGTAGAGATGCAGTGGCAAACTTTCAAGGAGATATTTAATAAATCTCAGCAAAGATATATCCCAGTGAGAATAAAAGACTCCTAGAGAAGGATGCATCATCTATGAATAAAAAAGGAAGTTAAGGGTAGTATCAAATTGAAAGAAACATTGTGAACATTAGTGGTAGCTCAGAAGATTGGACAGATTTTAAGAAGGAGCAAAACTGGCTAAAAAATAATGAAGAGAATATAAGAGAAAGCTATCTTGAAATATAAAAACAGATAGTAAGAGTTACTACAAGTATTTTAATAGGAAAATAGTAACTAAAACTAGTGTTGGTTCTCTAGAGAGTGAATCTGGGGAATTAATAATGAAAACAAGAAAACAGTGGAAGAATTGAACAGGTATGTTGTGTCTGTGTTCACTGTAGGAGACTTAGAAATCTTCCCAAAGATACTTGAAGAGGTAAATGGGAAGGAGGAATTTAAAACACTCACCATCACCAGGGGGTAGACAGAAAAATAGAGTTGTGGCCATAATCAGATCAGCCATGATTTATCAAATACTAGAGTAGGCTCGAGGGGCTGATTGACCTACTCTGGCTCCTAATTCGTATGTTTGGATGTTTGTGTGTAATTTTTCTCTCTCAGAGGGTCATTAGTCTGTGGAATTTGCTTCCCAGAAAGTAGTGGAGGCTGGGTCATTGAGTATTTTTAAGGCTGAGTTAGATCGATTCTTGGTAATCGAGGCAGTCAAGGGTTTTGGGGAGCAGACAGGAAAGTGCAGTTGAGACCACAATCAGGTCAGCATGTTCTTATCGAATGGCAGAGCAGGCTCGAAGACCCAAATTAATTACTCATGTTCCTAAGTCCTCTGTTCCTATGGTCACCTAGAAAGGCATTACTCAAATCAAGTGACTTCATTGGGAACATGCAGAGGCAAAGTTGAGGCATCAGAGGGAGTACACATACCTCTCAACAAACCACCTACCCAACCCTTCAAGCAGCACCTGCCCCACATATGGTAGAGTCTGAAGATCACTCATTGAACTTACCAGCATTTCAGAACCCATCGAATCAAGTGTTCCAAAGTGTGTACTACATCAATGTACTACAAGCATATAGTGGAAACACCACCACCTGGAAGTTCCCCTCTAGGCCACACATCATCCTGACCTGGAAATATATAACTGTTTCTTCGCTGTTGCTGAGTCAAAATCCTGGAACACTCTCTCTGACAGCATGGTGGGTGTATCTGCACCACACGGACTGCAGCAGTTCAAGAAGGCAGCTCAGCACCACCTTCTCAAGGGTAATTAGGAATGGGCAATAAATGCTGGCCTGCCAGTGACACCCACATCCCATGAATAAATTTTTAAAATATGCATACTATTACAGGGTGTGTACTATGTCAGTGTGTGTACACTGTTACAGAATGTGTACTGTGGCCTTGTGTCTGTATGCTTCTTCAGTGATTACCACCCACTTCTAAAGAAACTAGGGACCAACAATAAATTAAATCTGTCCATATCACCAATACCCCAAGAACAAGTGAAAAATAAGTTTTCTTATTCACAGGGAATATAAACACCAGCAGAATCTAGAGTAGACCATTCAGCCCCTGGTTCATATTTTACTATTCAATTAGATCATGACTGATCGATACCTTAACACTATCTATATATCTTGGTTCCATACTCCTTAATGCCCTTGCCTAACAAAGTATAACAATATCAGTTTTGAAATTTCCAATTGACATAGCCAGAGATAGAGGAGTTATTTAGTATTATTGCTGATAAAAGACATTTTGTTGATTTTTTTGAGGGAGTGAGTTTCTGGTTCCAGATGTGCTTCCTGGCATCATTAGAATGCCCCAGCTCTAATTGTGGTTATTATGTCCTCTTGTTCTGGAATTCGTAGCAGAGAAAATGACTTCTCCCTACCTTCCCTATTAGATAATTCAATCATCTTAAATTTCTATGGTACTGTGTGAAAAGAATGTCACTGTTTACTGAACAGGGGTAGAAGTATAAATGATGCAGAGCGAATGTAGTCTTCTGCCAAGTATCCTGTTAATATCTGTAACTAAAGATATGCAGAGCTCAAGTGAGATCTGTGTCAATACAAGACAGAAACTGGGAATCATCTGGTGCCTGACTAAAATGGAAAAGACTTAATCAGGAAGATACCAAAAACATCAAGGGACTTCTTCTGGTTATGCAGAGGTGAAGTTGAGGTATTGGAAGGCATAGGTCAGTCTTCATAAGGCTTTGGTATGAGGGCATAGCCTCACTACTGGTGAATGCTGGTCAGAGAATCAGAGCTACCTATATATATTATATATCTATCTGAGGCCTGCAGTCCTGTGGAGTGATGCACAGTGTACAGCAACATCATACACTATATGGCCATTGGTTAAGTTAGAGGAGTTATACCAATGTCAGGGGAAGCAACAACTTTATACTGTATGAAAAGAGAGTGCTGATTGGTTGGCAAGTGGACCCAGTCAATCCATGCTTGCAAAACTCAAAACAGAGTGTCCAAGGTTAGATGTGATCCCACGATTGGACATTTGCTGCGTAATCTTCTGTGTGCTAAAAATTACACTGACAACCAATTTAAGATTGTCAGTCAGGCTCGCAGTGTGATGCATTTGCATGCACTGGAAGCTAAGTATATTAATACACAGGGCCCTGTCCTTTGCAGACAGGAAGAACATGTACTCACATTGCACCCTTTTTCAGCTAAACAAACAAAGTGATAGCCATTCGCTGGTTCATTCCTTAGGGCATAACTTGATCAATCAGAATCGAGCTACCTGGTTTAATTTTTTTTTAAATGCTTTGCAGTTAACTGTCAGTCACCATCAACTGGTGCATTCTCCATGGCAATGCCTCTAACAATCAGAATCCATGTAACAACAATCAGCACTCTCTTCTCATACAGTAAGAAGTTGTTGCTTCCCCTGACATTGGTATTCTTGTGATTGTCCTGATGAGTGCAAGATGAAAAGCTTGAACAAAATTATTTTTTCCAGCAATACTCAAGTCTGTAGTACCAAACAACCATGTATTTACTATTTAAAGGAAAGTTGGACATAACTTGTTTCTTGTTACCAAAATTATTCAAATGAAACTCCATAATGCCCTTCTATCCCTTCCCATATTTTCTTGATGCAACTTCAGTCATCTATTCACTGTAAATGAATCTCCCTTAGTTATGGCATAACACAAGCATGGTGTTTTACAAAAATCTTTTTTAAAGGACAGTGAATAGTCTGTTCCACAAAGCAGCTTTTACATGGGATCTTCTCTTATTTTGGTCAAGGCATCATTTCTGATCTTTTTATGTCCTTGTGTTCTTCGCTGACAATTCAGAGTAAAACTTCCAAATGAGAGTTTTTAGTTTGTAGTTTCACCAGTCAGAAGTGCCTATTAACATGACCAAAATAGGCTCCAACATCATCCATACATACCGTCATGTTAAAAACCAGGATCACATTCCCCTACAGTTGCTGTAAGTTTTTGTTTTGTAGCTTGAGAGCTTTCTATTATCCAGTGCTGAATCCAAACCCTGGAGAGCCATGTGAGATGTCCATATCAATTGATTGCTTTGATAATTTGGTAATTTCAGTAGTAAGGAACTTGAAGCTTTTGCATATATGTGAGAAGGTTTGATTGAAAAGTGTTGTGTTTGGGGATGTGAATTTCCTGAGGTCAATCTTTCAGAAGTGGGAGGGGATAGGGGACTGTCAAAGTTTGCTGAAAACCTCCAAAATGTTAAAACCAATCTTGTAATTCTCAGTTCCAACAACACGTATATTCTGGACTCTTCAGGGAGGGAAAAAATCATTGAATGATTAAAATTTAATGCAGCGGTACTGTTATTAATTCACATAACGTATTGTCCATATAAAATACTCTACTGCAATGCAGCAAACCTGTAATTTTAACTGATCTGCACATTAACATCTTTCTCCACTGGTGCAGTAAGACAAAGTGATAGCTCTGAAGGAAAAGTGATGAGGTTATTCACTTTTATTGTGCTTCCAAGCATTCAGGCTTCCAGAAAATCTTGGTAAAATATATTTACGATAAACAATTAATTATGGGAAAGAACTGGGGTGATGGGTCAGATTCAAAAAAGAACACATTACCACATTGGGTTACATGCTGCAATGTTTTGCTTTCTTTATGTATGTACTTTGTACTGTCAAGCTTCTGGATCATTTTAAATTGTATTTGGATTTTTTTTTGTGCAAAGCTGAGATAGTTTGATGGCAGTGTAATGCATTTCCTGTCAGTGGAATTTTAAGGGTTTTGCTTTCTGGTCGTGCAGCCTATTACACACAAAGGAAGCCTTCAAGTAAAGAACAGAGAGGGCGTGAGGAGGATAGGATCAGGAGGTACTAAGGGTATGAGGCAATGAGGGCATGAAGTAGGGAAGCATGAGGCAGAAAAGCATGAGGCAGTAAGAACATGAAACAGTGGGAACATGAAGTAGTGAGAACATAAGTTGGTGAAGTCATGAGGCAGTCATGGAACGTGGAACAAAAGGCAATCAGAACACCAGGCATTCAGGGCATGGACAGTGGGGCAGTGAGCGTGGGAAAATAGCAGGAGAAAATGCCTTTTAAAAGAAAACCAAGAGGAAGATCAAGCGCAACAGTGAGAATAATACTCAGTGGAAAAAGATGAGAAAGAGACAAAACCAAGGGAGGGAAAGAGAGTGAGAGTGAAGCAGAGAAAGAGAGGGAGAAAGAAGGAGAAAAAGTGAAGAAAACAGAGAGGTCAAGAGAGAGAGAGAGAAAAAAAGAATGATAAAAGACAGAGGGAAAGGAAGAGAGAGGGTGTGAAAGAGAGAGAGAAACCAAGACAAGCTACCAGGGAAAAGCAGACAGATGGGTTAATTTTCAATTCCATCACTTGGGGTCAATGGAACAGTCCAGCTCTTACTGATCCATTAACACCGACAAAGAGACTGGCAACATTTTGAGAGGGATCTGTCTCTGGGCAGCTGAAGCAGGGCTGACTGATTTGTGTATCAAATAGACCTAAGTCCTAGAACCCCAATTGTCATTTCGGTTGGAACCGGGGAATCTCTATGGGCAATGAAGGCAACGAGATCCGGCTAAGGTAAATTTGGAACGTTTGCACTCCTGCCATCCGAGCCATGTAACTTGGGCCATTGACACGCTGGCACCGACAATGTGCATGTTGCTGACACACCCTTGAGATTATCTTGCTGGCAGGCGGAGCAGTGCCCTCTTGAAAGGCAGGATTTATGGTCTGCCTGAATCATAACTCCATGTTAATGAATCACTGCCTCTTCAGCATATACACAAACAATTGGCCAACACACTGTTACTTGGTCACCTAAAAGTTACAATCAATACCAAAGCGAGTCAGAGATAGAGAGACAGAGCAGAGGGCTGCATCTCCTGGTTGGTGAGTGGGGGGTGGGGCCCGATCACCGACATGTGAAATGATGTGGGGTGCCATCGGGCGTGTGCTCCAATGACACCCCGCGTCATTTAGATTTTCAGTTAGGCGGGTGCACAGCCAAATGGGCTGCGCAGTCGCCAAATTATCAAAGGCCAATTAAGGCCATTTAAAAAGTAATTAAACTGATTAATGGACCTGCCCATCCAATCTTAAGGTTGGCGGGCAGGTGAAGGGCCCAGGTGGCCTTTAGAAAAAACTTGAAACCTCATCCACGGGTGGGATGAGGTTTCATGAGGGTATTCAAATTTGTATGAAATTTCTAAATAATCCAGTATGAGAAGTGTCACATGAGGGGACATGTCAGGAGTATTTTTTTCTGCCTTAGATGAAATTTTGAACCTTGAGCTGATCTCCCTTTTCTCAGGGAGATCTGTGCGCTCTTACGCACTCATGTGCGAAAGAGCGCACTCCCGGTTCAGGGAATGCCCCCCCGCTCCCCACCCGCACAGTGCTTCTGAGCAGATGTCACACTGGGCAGGCCTTAACTGGCCCGCCCATGTAAAATGACACCTATTGGGAACCCGCCCACTGCCCAGAGGGAGAAATACAGAGACAGGGAGAGACAGTGACAGAAAGAGGCCAAGAGGCAACAAGAGAGAAATGGAGAGATATAGGCTGAGACTGATACAGAGAGATGTAATGGAATTAACATATTTGATGGGCAAATTAAGGTGCTAATTAGATTAAATGGCAAACAATTAAAGAATGCTGCTCAACATAAAAAGTTAAAAACACTGTAGCAGGATTGAACCTTTGCGAGGAGACCAAGTGCACAAACTCACAACAAGTCCTGGAGTTACCTTGCTATTCGAAACCTTAAGAAATTATACTGGATTGGTTTGTATATCCAAACTTTTTATTATAGTGGATTCATATATTGTATGTTATTTTAAGTCTAATTGGCATATTATAATCAACCTCAATTACCATTCATGCAATATAATTGTCATCTATATTTGATAACCTATAATTGGTTTTAACAATATTCATTAAACAAATATACAATAATTGTAGTCTCACATTTGTAGCCTCACAACGATATTCTACAATTCTAAATTAGAACTCAAAAGTGCTGATATTGGTAAATTTATTCTGCTATAATATACTTTTATGTATTTTCTATCCTGAGATAATTTTGCTAGTTTGGCAACTGCTGGCAGGAAGGACTTTTTATTTCAGAATCCAGTCTATAGCTGATGAAGCAGGCTATGCGCAGAATTGTCCCTGATTTGCATTAAGTGCAGTAGTGGACAGGGAAAATGACATTTTACCTCCCCAAGGAGCCAATTCTGCAGCCTCTGTGGACCCTGGAAGACATGAGGGATCTGTGATCGACTGAGAATGTAGGAGTCACAACCTGGAAACCATGTGCAGACCTGCAGGATGCGTTTGTGGTGGTTGCACACCAGCTGCACATTCAGTGAATGGAAGCCTTTGCAGTTGACATAGTTGACCGCTTGCTGAGCGCCATATGAGAGCAGTCAATCGCACCCTGCACCTGTGGGAAACCCGAGATCTGGGCGAATCCAATCGCTCTTGCATACTGGCTCTCCTGGTCCCAGGTGAAATGCACAAAGTTATGTGCCCTTGCAAAGATAGCATCCATGACCTTGTGGATGCATTTGTGGTTGGAGGCTTATGACATCCCACCGCGTTAACCTGTGGAGCTCTCAAAGGAGTCACTGACGTGGAAATTGAGCGCCATGGTCACTTTCACCGCCACTGGGAGCGGATGCCCTCCATGTCCCTGTGGCACCAAATCCTGCAGTAACTGGCAGATGTTACCGACCAGTTCCCTAGACATGGGTAGTCTTCGGCGACACTGGTTCTCGGTCATCTGTAGGAACGAAGGGCGGCATCTATAGACCCTGGGTCTAGCTAGGTGCTGACCAGCAATGGCTCGCCGTGGCTCTTCAGCAATGTGTGTTGGGGTCCCAGCCACCCCTTCTTCCTGAGAGTGCTGCTCCTCCCTCTGTGCAGCCAGGCACCTCTGTCATTCTCTTCTCTATCATCTTTGCTTTCTGCACATCATGAGGCACACAGCTAGTTCACAGGCTCCATGCTCCTAATGTACTGCAGAATGAAGGAGAGAGGCATGTGGGTTAGCTTGGGTATTCCAAGAATCTCTCTTCGTTAAGTCTGAAGGCCCCTTAATGCATCCCGGAGAATGCTGGCCACCACTTGGATGGCCAGAGTTTAGTGCGCTGCATGGCTGCCCAAAACTCCACCCACCTCCGCCCCACTCCACCTGACCGATTGGCGGCAGCTTTGCCCATTGGACAGCCATTCTCCTAACCTGAGCAAGTCTTCAGTGTTAGCTCGAATCATGGGGGAGGCTAGATGATGACATTGCAAGGGGCTGTGAGCGCCTCCACCAGTGACAGCTCCATGATCAGCTTCCACAAGGAGATTGTATAATGTGCCCAGTCTTCCAACTGTTCTGCAGTCTGCTAAAATGCTCATTAGTTTGCAGTTTGTGCCTGGGTGAAAAGCTCTAGATCACTTGGCAGCACTTTCATGCTTCTGCATTGCTTGAGTGGGCAGATAAGCTAGAGACCCAACTCCAAGCATGGCAATGTGGCTGCGTCTGAACTCTCTCAACTGCAGAGGAATGGTCACTTGATACAATGCATGGCTGCTTCCCTCCCCCCATCCCGCATGTGCTTGTGCACTACCATCAACCGCAGGGCAGCCTTCCCCACGCCGCACCCCCCCCACCCCGCCCCCACCACCCCAACCCCAACGCACCTCTAGTGCAAGGCAGCCCTTTCCTTCCCCCCCACAAAACCCCTCACCTGCAGGGCAACACTTACCCAACCTTACCCCACCCCTGTAACATGCCTCACCTACAAAGGAGTCCTTGTCCACACACCTCAACCTTGAAACCCAACAGGTCACCCTCGCAAGCGCTGTGCAACATTACTGTGCACTCACCTCTGATTTCCCCTCAAAGTGCAGCCCACCAAGTACACACCTTATAGATGCTGTTGTGGAAACATGTCGGTGTGCAATCACGTTGGCATGGGCGAATGTGGGGACATGTTTCCAGTGGGCAGACCTCATAATGATGTGCAGGTATATTACAATGAGGTTCCCAACGTCTAATAGCAGGAAACGTGGCCTGCCACCGATGGGCTGAGCAGCTGATCGTAAACTGGTTTCACGTCATCATGAAACCGATTTCTGGCCTTCTCATCATATTGTCTGCTCAACACCAGCAGGCATGGAAAATTCCGCCCTATGTTCCTTCATTGATTGAAATTTCTTTCAGCTGTGAGTCTAAGTTAACAATGAGCTCAAGGGAATAGGTTTACCTTGCCTGGGGGTAAAGATAGTAGAGCCATTAACAGCCGGCACCCATCTACATAGGGCACATAGGGAATATTAATTAAAACCATCCAAAATAGAATTATCCTTTGAGAGACAGCAGGTTATAAAATAATTCCTAAAAACTCACAAGCTCATTGACAAAACCCTGACAAAAATAAACCAAGGCAGCACAGGCTGGTGTGGGGCTGGTCCACACTTTAGGTGACCCAGCAAACTGTTTTGGTGGATAGTCAAATGTAATTCCACATCCTCACCCTGATCAAGTGGTGGCTTTTGCTGTCGATGGAGGCGGCACATATGGTAGAACTGTTAGAGCACAAGGAACAGTTGTTCAGACTGCAAATTGGGCAGGAATAGTACAAATCAACTGGCAGCCAAATGTCGTCTTAGAGCCTTTATGTTGTCTACATGACAAATATACATACACCTGGTAACTTAGCCCATAAACTTCAAGTGGGGCGAGGACTCCATGCCTTCATAGAAGGGCAGGGGCTACTTTTGCTCCAGGAGGGTATTTTTCCAAGTAGAAGTTCCGTCTGTGTAAAATTGTGATTTAAATACTGTCAAACAGGTTTATGAGGTCCTGGAAGATCCATTCCATGCCTGTGGAAATGCTTTCAATTTTGAAAGGGCCTAACACAGTCCAGCCAGTCCAGATGGTCAAGTTGTGATGCAGCCACTGGGAGAAATGAATTTACAAAATATTTATCAAATCTTTGCAAAACCAGGAGGCAAGACTAATACCAAAAATTAGAATGGATGTTAAACAACTTGCCAAAACTTAATCTTTGTACAAATCAATGGGGAGGCTTACGCATAGTGGCAAGCCTAATATTAGGACCTGCGGTTGTTCCATAGGCAGACAATTGTAACTCATGGGAGGTAATATATGCCCATGCCTATGACATATCATGGCAAACTGCTCATTTCTAACTATTTACAATGTTAGTAAAAATAACAGAAGGACATGGACTTCCTACTGCCTATGAAATAGGGAGGATTTTAACAGAAAATAATTGGGACCTAGTGCTTGGGCGTTTACTGTGCAGTTACCAGAGTTCAGCAATCAAATTAGACTGTGAAAAAGCTTTAGCAAAAGTATAAAATAAGCAGGAACAATTCCTACAAACTCTTAGAATTACTGAGAAGGCACACACCGTCATGAACATTCCCTTATTAAAGGAGAAAAAAATCATAGCCTAATACACCCGCTATTCAACAAGAAAACCAGATAGTAAGACCTAAGCAAAATAATCTTTCAAGGTTACCTTCTCAGCCTCAACCAAAAGATCAAGACATGAGACAGAGTGAACACACAAGAGAATATAGACCACAATGTTCTAGGGAATATGCTTCCGACAGAACAGACAGACCATAGAGAGAAAGCAGATCTAATAATGCATACGGGGATGATGTCATAACACAGCAAAGTTACAGTAGACAGACTCCACATAACCAAAACAAAAATCCCAGGTGGGAGGAAAATAAGATATGGAAACAGAACACAGGAACTCAGCTACATGTAAAACCCTTCCACCAAAAGCCCTTAGGGAAAATAACAAACACCAAGAAAGGTAAACCTGGGAAAGAACAATGAAGCATCTAGCAATCAAAAACAGCAGTGACTAAAACACACAAAACACTGGTCTCACCCCCTACCCCCAGGTGATTGGGATAAAACAGCAATGACAGCCCCTAATGGCCATTAGTACCTGCTAGAATAGATTGCCCCAAGGATATAGGAATAGCCCACACTGTTTTCCTCACATGTAATCGACACATTCAGATCAAGAGAATGCACTTTTCAGTGCAGGGATGGGCCTGACACACCGACACGTAAAATGACATCCCGAAGTCATCGCACTGTCCTGCAATATTTAGTTCGGTGGGCGCACACCGGAGTCAGCTGTGCACCTGCCGATATGTAAATGGCCTATTAAGGCCGCTAAGAAATTAAGTGAAGTCCTTGTTAACGCTGCCCATCCAACCTTACAGTTGGTGGGCAGACGAAAAGGCCAAGTGGCCTTTGCGTTTTTTAGGAAAGCTCATCCACCAGCGGGATGAGGTTTCCTAAAGCTTTTATTCAATAAATAAAATTTTTCTCATAGGTATAAAAACATTTCCCATCTCATGTGACACAGTCACATGGGGGGGTGGCATGTTTAAATAAACTTATAAACCTTTTATTTAATCATTTTAATATCGATTCAATCTCCCTGAGGTAGCTCCATGCCTCAGGGAGATTGAAGCGCTCTTTCATGTGCATGTGCCCCGACTCTTCCTCCTCTCCCTGACCACTCAGGAAGTGCTGTGCACTATTGGTTGCGTATTATGCTGGGTGGGCCTTAATTGGTCCAATAGCGTAAAATAATGGCGGAGCCCATCACGGGCAGCGATCAGCTCTCCGGCCGCCCCCACCTGCCATATGAAAAATTCTGTCTGTGGACTTTTCTGTTGACAATATATATTTCACATGATGACTTAGAAAAACACTTAAATATTGTAGAAACTGTCTTGGACCAACTCACAAAAGTGGGATACATCATTAACATTTAAAAGATCAGCCTTTGGTAAGAAGGAAGTTGATTTCTTAGGTTTCAAAATCAATGGCACAGACAGCGAAAAACTAGGACAGACAGCCTTTCCACAAAATCTTAAAGCCCTACAACCAGCTTTAGGGCTCTTAAATTTTGGATGAAACTTTACTCCAAGATTCAATGAACTTTCTCAACCACTGCATGAGATAATAGTAGAGCCACAACTACAGGTAACTTTCTGTTTACCACTAAAGGCTACGAGCAATTAAAATTGCTTATTGCAGAGATTCAAAAAGTAATTGACTTGGAACAAAGGGATCCACAGACAGATTTAGTCATTCAGGTCAGAACAGGATATAAAGTGGATGTTGCAGCTTTTATAATAAAGGAGGTCTCATTCCAATTCAATATCATTCATTTAACATTACACCAACAGAGCAGAGATATAACAGTCAAGAAAAAATCATGACAATGGCCCTTCAAACTCTTATTAAAACAAGACATTTTCAAGGGAAAAACAAAATTGAGATGCGGGTTGAAAAATCAGACATTAAACATCTAATGAAAATGATCATTCCAGAAAGAAAGTCTACAAAACTCAGATATGATAGATGGGATAGATTTATAAATGATGGCACTATAGTGTGAACATTTGTAAAACTGGATATGGATTTAGAACATCTACCACCTATGGAAGATTTTGACCCAGAAAAAGAAATTAAATCTGACTAAAGTAAACCTTTAACCCAATACATAGAAGTTATGTATTGTGATGGACTCAGCACAAAAAGCCAGGACAAAAACAAATATCATCACGATATTCCCTTCTGGGAGAGAAATGGCATTACAACCACTGGGGAAAACCAATACACCACATAAGAAAGTGGAAAAATATAGCTAGTCTGAGAAAGACTAAACTAAATTGTCTGGTCATCATGTCAAAAGATATAAGAAGGATGGGGAATTCTTTAGGGAATAAAATGGTAGATCTAGAGCCAATGGTTGTCCCAGGCCCAACCATCTTCAGCTGCTTCAGCAATGACCTTCCTTCCATCATAAGGTCAGAAGTGGGGACGTTCGCTGATGATTGCACAATGTTCAGCACCATTTGTGACTCCTCAGATACTGAAGCAGTCCATGTCCAAATGCAGCAAGACCTGGACAATATCTAGGCTTGGGCTGACAAGTGGCAAGTAACATTTGCACTACGCAAGTGTCAGGCAATGACCTTCTCCAACAAGAAAGAATCCAACCATCGCCCCTTCATGTTTAATGGCATTACCATCACTGAATTCCCCCACTATCAACATCGGCCAGAAACTAAACTGGACTAGCCATACAAATGCTATGGCTACAAGAGTAGGTCAGAGGCTAGGAATCGCACAATGAGTAACTCACCTCCTTACTTCCCAAAGCCTGTCCACCATCTACAAGGCACAAGTCAGGGATGTGATGGAATACTCCCCACTTACCTGGATCAATGCAGCTCCTACCACACTGAAGAAGCTGGACACCATCCAGGACAAAGCAGTCCACTTGATTGGCACCACATCCACAAACATTCACTCCCTCCACCAACGATGCACAGTAGCAGCAGTGTGTACCACCTACAAGATGCACTGCAGGAATTCACCAAGGCTCCTTAGACAGCACCTTCCAAATCCACCACCATTACCACCTAGAAGGATAAGGGCAGCAGATAGATGGGAACACCACCACCTGGAAGTTCCCCTCCAAGTCACTCACCATCCTGACTTGGAAATATATCACCGTTCCTTCACTCTCACTGGGTCAAAATCCTGGAACTCCCTTCCTAACAGCACCATGGATGTACCTACACTGCATGGACTGCAGCGATTCAAGAAGGCAGCTCACCACCACCTTCTCAAGGGCAACTAGGGATGGGTAATAAATGCTGGCCCAGCCAGCAAAGCCCACATCCAGTGAATGAATGAAAAAAAAGCATCAGTAGCTAAGCCACCAGATTGCAAACACATTCTAATAATTACAAGATCAAAAACTGTAGAAAGTACAGATTCTGAGCTACAACAATTAGTGCCTCTGTCTCAACCTAATCCACCTGGATATCCAAACAAATATAGGTATGACCAAAATCTGGAAGGTAAAGTTCTGGTAGAACTGCCTAAAGGAAAAAAGGGAAATATCACCAAAACACAAATGGGATGAATTGATTGCAGAAGCCCACTCTGGGCTAGAAAATTTACACCCAGGAGCACAAGGAACTTTCAGTAAATTAACAAAATTTTATTGGTGGCAACATTAATGTTAAATGTTACAACATTGCAAGATTTATATTGAAAATTTCACAGCCTGTAACCGGGTGAATAAATCGTCTATCATAAAAGCACCACAAATAGTGGTCAAAAAGGCTGACCATCCATTCGATAAAATTGTAATCACTTGTATTGGGTCAGTATCAAATTTAAATGGATACAAATATGTGCTCGTTTGTGTTGACCATTGTGTTAATTTTGTATAATGTATCCCCACCAAAGAGGTAATAGAATCTGCTCTTGAAAGAAAGTTAATTCCTATTATAATAAAAAACAGAAAATGTTGGAAAAACTCAGCAGGTCTGGCAGCTTCTGTGGTGAGAGAAACGGAAATAATGTTTCAAGTCCATATGATTCTTCTTCAGTGCGCTCTTTCTAAAGCTTATCAATAATGGCCAGAAGAATAAAGAAAATCCCTGGAGCACAGCACAGCTTATCACGCTTAACCAGCAGGGATGGTGGAAAGGAAAAACTATGAAGTAAAGAAAAGTCTAATTAAACTACCTTCGATCCGCGACGATAAGTGGGGCTTCGTACTGAAAGAAGTACAAATGGTTTTAAATAATTAACCACGACAGTCAAAGTGGTACAGTGCCTCCTGTGAGTCCATATTATTTATTGTTTGGTGCACATATGAATACACCTCTCACACAGAACACTAGTCTAGAAATTGCAGACATTACAGGGGATAGACCAGCACAACTACAACTCAAACAAAGAGTTACCAGATGATACATGGAACTGAACAGAAACATTAAAGACAAAGAACGTTATATAATAAAATCTGGTATCCTCAAGTAACAGAACTAGTAAAAAAAAATGATCACATAGCCAGAATTTAATGTCCCATCTGGCTGCGAAATAGCGGGAGATGACATCAGGCGAGCATCCCGACGTCATCGTGCATTCGCGCGATAACTCGCTCGGCGGTTGCACACAAAAATAGGAAGTGCACCCGTCAACAATTAAGCAGGCAATCAAGCCCATTAAAGAGGCAATTGAAAGCAATTTTTCATCCCGTCCACTTTTACGGTTGGCGGATGGGCCAATCGGCCATGCGGCCTTTACAATTTTGCTCAAGCCTCGATCCAGCTCAAAATGAAACATCTGTGGAGAAATAAAATCAAAAGGGATATCCAAGACTATTTTTTTTTAGGAGTTTTGCTTTCAGGTGCTTGATTGTGCTGGGTGGACATATTTTGCGTGTGTGGGACAGTGCTTGCACGAGGCTCCAAAAAGCCCTGAAACACACACACTTTTTCCTCCAGAATCACTAAAGGGCTGGCTGCTCCCTCTTCAGTGACAGAGGATGTAGCTGAGGGGCTCACAGGCAAACGGGACTCAAAGGGAGAGGACAGCCTCTTCGATTCCTCAGTGCATGATCCAGCTGCCGCTTCTCCTCCCTTTGGGTGTCCAAGGACCCCAGCCTGATTCCTTGAGGGGAAAGAGCACCTGGAGGGATGTCAAGGTGCCCCATTTCTCTTTCGCGTTGTCACTGCAGGAACTCACCCTTGGCTCCCGCGATGGAGTGCAGGTCTGCACATATCTCTGCGTTCTGCTGGACCAAGGTCTCCATGGCGTCCACCATCGTCCCCATGGCGACCTCCATGCATGCATATGTGGGCATCACTGCATCAGAGAGCAGGCGGATGCACTCCTCTGACTCGCGTGTCACTCTGTTGAAGGCTTCCTACAGCTCTGCTTGGTGTTCCCCAACCTTCTGCTGACTCTCCAGGATGAATTGGATCTCACAGATGCCACCTCCCCAGCAGTCCTCCGAATGCTGGGGAGCTCGCCTGAACCTGCCTCCTCCTGCTGCGGATACATGGCCGTGCAGTGACCATCAGATTGTGAACCCGAGCCTGCTCTAGATCTAGGTCCCGCCAAGGTGTGTGCCTCTGCGCTGATGGATGCTCTGGGTAAATGCTGTGACAGGTCTTCCGGGCTGCTTATTTCCAACTCTTCATTAGAGGAGGTGTCCACTTGGCTGCATATGAGGACCTGGATGGAGTTGAGGGACTGGTTAGCTGAGCGTGTCGGTCGCTTGGCAGAGCTCTCTGTGAACCAGTGCAGAGATGAGTAATGCGTGGCATCAGAGTCAAAAGCAGGAGAGAGAGTACTTACGTTTGCATTGAGAGAGAGATGATGTAGTGTAAGATCCTCAGGTGGCTGTTCGCTGCCGACCTCACCATCACCACAGGCAGGGTCCACAAGTTCAGCAGTCAGCGTGATGATGCTCCTCAAAGTGAGTGAGGGGCCTAATGTGCGCCACTCCATCCCTGTTCTGGGACCTCTCCCTGCTAATGTGAATAAGCTTTTCCTGCAGGAAAACATATGGAAGGAGTGTGAGCAGCAAACATGGCACCGCATGGAATGCTTTTGGTGAGCGTGATGAGGACATGAGCTCCAGAGGACATGAGCTCCAAAGGTTATGAGCCTGATGGAGATGTGAGGGTGTGTGTGAAAGTTAGTGGTGTTGTCCCTTGAAGTGTGAGATCCCTGTGGATATGTGATGGGTTTGATTGTGTGAGTTCAGAGTGATGAGAAGAGTGAGTTACCCTGGTGGAATGGTGAGACCATTCATCCTGTAGTGGCACTAGGTGGCTGTCCTCTTTTGCAGGGCATTGGTGCTGACCACCACCTGCCATGCTGAATTGGTGATGCTGCTGCCCGTCCTGTGGCCAAAACGGGTGAGCAGGACACTGTGGCGGATCTCCACGGCATCCAAAAGGCATTCCAGTGGCATGTCATCAAACCTGGGGCTGCAGTCTTATTGCCTTTCAGGGCCATGTCTTCTTTGCAGCAACTGTGGGCTGGAAGATGGACCTTAAACATGATGCCCAGCACGCTGAACAGACGAGGTGGGGGCATGGCTGGTGAATGAGAACCCATCCACTATGGAAACGGTGTGTTTCCCGGGAATGCATAATTAATGTAGCGGGTTTGGGATGATACGGTGTGAAAAGCCGCCATTGCGGCTGGCGGGTAAAACATTGTTTTTGCAAATCTGGGAAGGTTCTGCTCTGTGTAGACACAGATAATACTATAAAAGCACATTGCCTGCCAAAAAACTGGAAAGATCAGACTAAATTCAAACAGAAGGCTGAGTATAAACTCTTTAAAGGCAATTTGCCAAATGCACACAATGGGTGGAATTTTATGGCCCCTCCTGCCGGCGGGATTTTCCAGTCTCGCCAAAGTCAATGGGCTCCTGAAAGGCTCACCACATTTTCCAGCGCCAGCCCTGGCACCGCCAACGCCCCACACACCGCCCCCCCTAACCCCAGCCCAATAGGGTCGTGAAATTCCACCCCATGTGTGACTCCCTTTCTGACACTTTAAACAAATACAAACCTTTATGCTATTTCATGTGAAATAACAGATATAGAACAAATGAAGGGTTACAACTTATCAAGCTACTTGGAATGGGAATGCTATGGTAAAGAAACAGTAAATATAGGAAATAAAAGGCATTATAACTTTATGGAAGAACAATTATGCCTTAGCAAAATTGACTTAGAAACAATACGCATCAACCCTGCTCAAAAAAATGGAATCTACTGACTCAGTGAGTGTCATATACAAAAGTCTATTCGCTTTATTACTTCTGTAAGGTACAAGGAAGGGATTTGATGCAACAAAAATTAGATAAATTTGTACTATGAATTCAATGAATATCAGTCAGCTACAGGCGTGTTAATTAATGTAGATGGTATTCTACACAAAAAATTCTTCAACAAGAAGAGAAGTGCTTGCACTAGAAATGCAATTGAAAATTCAAATGAAGCAATATTGCAATTTGCAAAATAGAATGAGGGCCACAATTTCAACATTAAAAGTTTATAAGACTATCTGGAATTTCAGAGAGAAACTCTGGTATCAATACTTGAACTTTATCTTAAAGAATTACGACCATTATCTGAAGTGCAAAAAATAGATCAATTAATTGATCAATTAAAATTGGGATTTGTTACACTCTTATCTGCAAAAGTGCCATGGGAACTAATACCTGAGGGTATCAAAGGAAAGGTAATGTTACTAAGCCTTTAGAAAAATTACTAACTTCTGCCATAATATATGAAGTGAAAAGAGATCAAATAAGACATGAAATTGTGGGCATACAAGCATGGGTATGTCCTTTTGGCTTCACTATAAAATTATTATTATGGACAGAAGTTTATGACAATAAAGGTGTATACATTCTTTTGAAACAATTTCCTTTGGAATAGTTATTCAACAAGCAGCTTTAAAATCCTTGTCAACAATAAAAAAAACTTGCCAGCCAATCAGCACTCTCTTCACATGCAGTATAAATTGTTGTTTTCCCCCTTACATTGATATTCTTCTGAGTGCCCTGATAAGTGCAAGATGACAAGCTTAGACATGTAGCTTTTTTCAGCAGTACTCAAGTTCTGTACTACCAAATGACTATTTGAATAACTTGTTTTTTCTCAACAACAATACACAATGGAAGTATGTTTAATTTCACAGAATCACAGAATCTCCAAGTGCAGAAGAGGCCCTTTGGCCCATTCAGTCTGCACCGACACGTGAAAAACACCTGACCTACCTGCCTAATCCCATTTACTAGCACTTGGCCCATAGCCTTGAATGTTATGACATGCCAAGTGTTCATCCAGGTACTTTTTAAAGGATGTGAGGCAACCAGCCTCCACCACCCTCCCAGGCAGTGCATTCCAGACCGTCACCACCCTCTGGGTAAAAAAAAAAATTCCTCACATCCCCCTAAACCTCGTGCCCCTTATCTTGAACTTATGTCCCCTTGTGATTGACCCTTCAACTAAGGGGAACAGCTGCTCCCTATCCATCCTGTCCATGCCCCTCATAATCTTGTACAGCTTGATCAGGTCGCCCCTCAGTCTTCTCTGCTCCAATGAAAACAACCCAAGTCAGCTGAGAAATTTCCATTAAAATAGAAACCATAATTAGGGGACAATTATTCAGCTATTTTGGGCACATGGTTGAGTTCTAGAGTATTAGAACTTCCTTACATGTTGGACAAAGACACTTCAAAACCTTAAGAAATTATACTGCATTGTAAGTATAATTCTCTTAAATCAAAATTTGTTTGTATGTTCAAAATGTTTATTATGGCGGATTCATATATTGTATGTTATTTTAAGTCTAATTGGCATGTTATAATCAACTTCAATTGCCATTTATGCTATGATATAATCCTCATCTATAACTGATAATCTGTAATTGGTTTTAACAATAAATATTCATTAAACAAATATAAAAGAGTCGTAGTCTCACATTTATATCCTCACAAGCCCACATATGACAACATTATTCTAGCATTCTAAATTAAAATTCCAGGTTGTGATATTGGTAAATTTCACTAGAGTTTATTCTGCTATAATATTCTTTCATGTATATTCTATCCTGAGATAATTTTGCTAGTTTGGAAACTCCTGGGAGCAAGGACATTTTATTTCAGGACCCAGTCTATAGCTGATCAGGCAGACTATGTTCCTTTAATTATTTGAAATTTCTTTCATTTGAAGGTCTAAGTTAACAATAAATTCAAGGGAATAGGTTTACCTTGCCAGGGGGGTTAAAGATATTAGAACTATTAACTGAGATACAGGGAGAGAGAGAGAGAGAAAACCAGAGTAACAGTGAAAGTCCAATCTGGATAAAGACAAAGACAGAGATAGTGGGGCAGAAATTGAGAGAGAGAGGGTTTGGGAGCAGGTTGTAAATGAACATTTATCTGTTTAATTCTCCTTGATTAATCAAGCACCAGACACTAGGGTCTCCGCTGAACATTGGCCCCTTTTGAACACTGCAGCTGAGAAGGAGAATTGGATTGCTAATTGGGATTAGCACTTGCCTTATTTGGAAGATGACTTTGCATTGTGTGTATCACGTGATATAGCGGACATCCCAGCTCTCTACTAAAGATATAGCAGGAAAATGCAACCTGTAGTTTGCAGAACCCTAGGAAGAACCCTGAAAAACAACTTCAGAGAGGGTTCATGGCCAAGGGAGAACAAAGAGGGAAGTTTTAAGAAATCAACTGCTGTTTCTGCCAAAAAAAATCCAAACAATCTGCAAGTGATGTAACCACAGAATTAGTAAGGAATAGAAAAACTTCTTTTTCCAAAAACCTACTGACACTGACTGATCAACTGCAGAAGCCATCTCAGTTGCTAACCGAACCTCAAGTTTCAACTCCTTTCACTTCGGAAAGAAAGGAACTCAAGCAATGGGCCCACAACAATATGTCACAGAAACTGATTTGAAGGGGCAATATGGTGAGAAGGCCAAATATTGGTTTCACGCTGTTGTGAAACTAGTTTGCAATCATCAGCTCCACCCGTCAATGGCAGGCCGCATGTCCTGCCGCCACATTTGGGGAACCTAATTTCAATACTTCAGCATAAACAGCATAAGGGGAGGTGATGGTGTAGTGGTGTTGTCCAGAGACCCGGGGTAATGCTCTGGAGACCCAGATTTGAATCCTGCCATGGCAGATGGTGGAATTTGAATTCATTAAAAATCTGGAATTAAAAGTCTGATGATGACCATGAAACCATTGTTAATTGTTGTATCTGGTTCCTGGTGCCCTTTAGGGAAGGAAATCTGCCATCCTTACCTGGTCTGGCCTACATGTGACTCCAGACCCACAGCAATGTCGTTGACTCTTAAATGCCCTCTGAAATGGCCTAGATCTGATCCATTGGTTGTTGGATTACTTAGCCCTGTCTATCACTTGCTGCTTCTGCTGTTTGGCATGCAAGTAGCCCTGTATTATAGCTTCACCAGGTTGACATCTCATTTTTACCTCCTGTACTCTTCATTGAACCAGGGTTGATCCCCTGGCTTGATGGTAATGATAGAGTGGGGGATTTGCTGGGCCATGAGGTTACAGATTGCGTTCAAGTACAATTCTGCTGTTGCTAATGGCCCACAGCGCCTCGTGGATACCCAGTCTTGAGTTGCAAGATCTATTTGAAATCTATTCCATTAGCACGGTGGTAGTGCCAAACAACACAATGGAGGGTATCCTCAATGTGAAGGCAGGACTTTGTTGTGAATGGTGGTGGATAATTAAACAATGCACTGGAGGAGGAGGATCCACAAATATCCTCATCCTCAATGTGGGTGAGCCCAGCACATCTGTGCAAAAGGTAAGGCTGAAGCATTTGCTTCTATTTTCAGCCAGAAGTGCCAAGTGGATGATCCATTTTGGCCTCTTCTGGAGGCTCCCAGCTTCACTGATTCCAGTTTTCAGCCAATTTACTAGGTCAAAATCCTGGAACTCCTTTCCTAACAGCACTGTGGGTGTACCTACACCATATGGACTGCAGCGGTTCAAGAAGGCAGCTCACCACCACCACCTTATCAAGGGCAACCAGGGGTGGGCAATAAATGCTGGTCCAGCCAGCGAAGCCCACATTCCGTGAATAAATTTTTAAAAATCTCCTTATAAGCCTTGCTCACCGGAATCATCCCCCCATGCTAGATCAACCTGGCACACCGGTGTGATTGCACACTGACATGTTTCACAACTGTACATCAGCGATGCGCACCTGAAGACCTGCATTTCGCTCGGGACTTCAAGGTTTACTTGCCTGCCTTGCTTCGGTCAGCGCTCGCAGTCATCAGCGCCAGGCTTTGCAGGCAATACCACACCACTTTTAGGGGGGCTCATGGGCAGGTCCCTACCTATCCTGACCAGCCGTAAGGCAGCGGTGGCTTTTCAATGGCTGAACGGCAAGGTCTTGCTTGGGGAAAGGGGAGAAGTGGCCTCAGGCAAGGGAGGAGGCTGCAGGATGGGAGATGTACTGGGGAAGGAGGGTATCCCAGGGTGAGTGTGGGGTCATATGTTAATCTGTGCAAGTAGTCTCAAGATGATGAGGGCTGAGGAGGCAGTCTCAGTCTCCCCAGAGGAGATGAGATCAGGGGTTGTGAGGGTCTGTGTGAGAGTGAACTGGCAGCAAGAGAGATGTCAGTGAATGTGTAATGGCCTTGAGAGTGTGAGTTTAGAGTGGTAAGATGGTTGCTTTACCCTGGCAGCACAGATGAGATCATTCATCTGTTTTGTGCACTGGATGGCCGACCTCTTCGGTGCAGCATTGGCACTGACCACCTCTGCCACCGCCTCTCAAGCTGGAGTGGTGAGACTAGTGGGCCTCCTGCAACCAGAGCAGGGGTACAGGATATTGCAGCAGGCTTCCATGGCATTCAGAAGGTTTCCCAGGGATGTGTCACTGAACTGGGGGGAGGGGGGTGGGGGGCTGCACTCTTCTTGGCTTCTGGAGCCATGTCTTCACTGGAGCAATCCTGGGCTGCAAGCATTGAGGAGTGTGCGTGTGGCTGAAGTTTAAACATGGCATCCTACATGAGGAAGTAGCAAGGTAATGGCATGGCGGGCAAATTGGAGGCCACCCTCCAGTGAGGCGGCATGTTTCCTTGTGGGGCCGATACAGCACGAAAACCGCCATTGCGGCCAGCGTGTAAAACTACTTTTTCCCGCCCACTTTTGTGCAAATCTGGGATGATTCTAGCCTAAGTATCTTATTTCTTTCTCTGCATTTTAATCTTTGTATCTGTATTTTAGTTAATAACTTAATTACATTTTACTTACATCCAGCAGTCATTTTGTAATAAACTAATCATTTATCTTGTTTAAGACTAAAGCTTGTCTGTTGGGTTATTTTTATATTGAACCACTCATAAATTAAAAGGGGGCTACATACACATACACTAATTCTTAGCTCATGAACCACTTTAAGAAAACGCCTTTTAGTGGTCGTGACAGATTTCCTAAAAACCCATCTAGCTCACCAATGCCCTTTAGGGGAGGAAATCTGCCATTCTTGCTTGGTCTGGCCTACATGTGAATCCAGACCCACAGCAATGTGTTGACTCTAAACTGCCTTCTGAAATGGCCTAGCAAGCCACTCAGTTCCAGGGCAATTAGGAATGGGTGACAAATGCTGGCCTTGCCAGCAACGCCCACATGCCTTGAATGAATGAAAAAAAGGACAGCAACTTCCATATTTCTATGGTTAGCTGTGTATATGTGCATGCTGTCTGTTGTTGGCTGATTTACTCCATATCAGAACACTGATTCTTCACTCAAAATCTGGTATGTTTCACGCCTTCATTATAGAATTTGACATTTCATAATCAATAAATATTGGAAATTGCTGTGATCTGTTGCATTTGCTGATTGGTTAGCTCTTTGGATACTGCATATTAAGCATCAGCACTTTGCACAGTATTTTCTCCCTTAATAACAGAGATCCAATTTTCAGCATTCAAGAAGCATCTGTCACCACTGGGATTCATTCCCTTAAAATTCAATCACCAAAGGAATAAACAGGAGAAATAAGATGAAACACTTGATGAATGTCAAAATGCACAACCTACTAGTGATAGACAATTTTTTGAACTATAGGGGAGTCAAAGGTTATGGGAACAGGCAGGCAGTGGAGCTGAAGCCACGCTTAAGTCAGCCTTGATCTTATTGAGTTGTGGTGCAATTATAAACATAAATTTATAAACTTTCTATGGCTCAAAATGCAGATTCTTAAAAGCTGCTGAGTCTAAAGCAATTTTGTTGTAAATAACACTGAGCAGTTCACATTTCTGAATGTTTTTCCTCATAGCTCAGCTTTTGGTACAAGGGCCTAAAAATTCAATTACGGCCAAAAAGGCAAGCAGAGGTCTGTGCATAACTTCATGTGCTTGTTTATGTTTTAGCAAAAGCTCCTTAAAAGTGCTGCTGTCAGGTAATCATCATGCATCAGGTGTGCACCCTGTGCTACTCATTGGTTGCCCACCTCTTGGAATGAGAGAAGGGAGACATCATAAGAACATAAGAAATAGGAGCAAGAGCAGGTCATTCGGCCCATCGAGCCTGCTTCACCATTCAATAAAATCATGGCTGATCTGATTGTGGCCTTAACTCCATTTTCCTGCCTCTCCCCCATGACCGCTGGCTCCATTGTCAATCAAAAATCTGTCTAACTCAGCCTTGAATTTATTCAATGATCCAGGCTCTATGTGATCTAGGGAAGAGAATTCCAAAGACCCACTGAGAGAAGAAATTCCTCCTCATCTTTGTCTTAAATGGGAGACCCCTTATTTTGAAACTGAGCTGCCTAGCTCAAGATGCCCCCATGAGAGGAAGCATCTTCTCAGCATTACCCTGTCAAGCCCCCTCAGATTCTTATACATTTCAATAGGATCACCTCTTATTCTTCTCCACAAATATCCCCATCCTCAACGATGGGAGAGCCCAGCACATAAGTGCAAAAGATAAGGCTGAAGCATTTGCCGCAATCTTCAGCCAGAAGTGCCGAGTGGATGATTCATCTCGGCCTCCTCTGGAGGTCCCAGCATCTTCAGCCAATTTGATTCACTCCACATGATATCAAGAAACAGCTGAAAGCATTGGATACTGCAAAGGCTATGGGCCCTGACAATATTCTGGCAATAGTACTGGCGACTTGTGTCCCAGACTTGCCGCGCCTCTAGTCAAGCTGTTCCAGTACAGCCTCAACACTGGCATCTACCCAGCTATGTGAAAATTTGCTCAGGTATGTTCTGCACATAAAAAGCAGCACAAATTCAACCCAGCCAAATTCCTGCCCCATCAGTCTACTCTCGATCATCAGTAAAATAATGGGAGGGTTCAACAACAGTGCTATCAAGCAGCACGTGCTTAGCAATAATCTGCTCACTGATGCTGAGTTTGGGTTCCATCAGGGCCACTCAGCTCCTGACCTCATTACAGCCTTGGTTCAAACATGGACAAAACAGCTGAACTCCCAAGGTGAGGTGAGAGTGACTGCCCTTGACATCAAGGCAGCATTTGACTGTGTGTGGCATCAAGGAGCCCTAGCAAATCTGGAGCCAATGGCAATTAGGGGGGAAACTCTCCACTGGTTGGAGTCATATCTAGCACAAAGGAAGATGGTTGTGATTCTCTGAGGTCAGTTATCTCAGCTCCAGGAAATCACTGCAGGAGTTCCTCGGGGTAGTATCCTTGGCTCAGCCACCTTCAGCTGCTTCATCAATGACCTTCCTTCCATCGTAAGGTCCAAAGTGGCGATGTTTGCTGATGATTGCACAATGTTCAGCACCATTTGCGACTCCTCAGGTATTAAAGCAGTCCATGTCCATATGCAGCAAGACCTGGACAATATCCAAGCTTGGGCTGACAAGTGGCAAGTAATATTCACGCCACACAAGTACCAGGCAATGATAGTATCCAAGAAAAGAGAATCTAACCATTGCCCCTTGACAGTCAATGGCATTACCATAGCCTCAGACAGGGCCTCAGTGAAAAATAGTGGGAATGGGACAAGCAATGTTAAAAAGACAAGCCTTAAGGCTTTGTGCCTTAACGCGAGGGGCATTCACAATAAAATGGATGAATTAACTGCACAAATAGACATAAATGGCAAACATTCAAAGAGCGCATGGGTGAACTGCAACAATTGTTTATTCCTAAACAAAAACAGAATTACCTGGAAAAACTCAGCAGGTCTGGCAGCATCGGCAGAGAAGAAAAGAGTTGACGTTTCGAGTCCTCATGACCCTTCGACAGAACTTGAGTTCGAGTCCAAGAAAGAGTTGAAATATAAGCTGGTTTAAGGTGTGTGTGTGGGGGGCGGAGAGATAGAGAGAGAGGTGGAGGGGGGGTGTGTGGTTGTAGGGACAAACAAGCAGTGATAGAAGCAGATCATCAAAAGATGTCAACGACAATAGTACAATAGAACACATAGGTGTTAAAGTTAAAGTTGGTGATATTATCTAAATGAATGTGCTACTTAAGAATGGATGGTAGGGCACTCAAGGTATAGCTCTAGTGGGGTTTTTTTTTAAATAATGGAAATAGGTGGGAAAAGGAAAATCTTTATAATTTATTGGAAAAAAAAAGGAAGGGGGAAACAGAAAGGGGGTGGGGATGGGGGAGGGAGCTCACGACCTAAAGTTGTTGAATTCAATATTCAGTCCAGATGGCTGTAAAGTGCCTAGTCGGAAGATGAGGTGTTGTTCCTCCAGTTTGCGTTGGGCTTCACTGGAACAATGCAGCAAGCCAAGGACAGACATGTGGGCAAGAGAGCAGGGTGGAGTGTTAAAATGGCAAGCGACAGGGAGGTTTGGGGCATTCTTGCAGACAGACCGCAGGTGTTCTGCAAAGCGGTCACCCAGTTTACGTTTGGTCTCTCCAATGTAGAGGAGACCACATTGGGAGCAACGAATGCAGTAGACTAAGTTGGGGGAAATGCAAGTGAAATGCTGCTTCACTTTCCGTGGGTTTTCCACCCACGGTCGTTGACAGGGCCCTCAACAGTGTCCGGCCCATCTCCCGCGCATCCGCCCTCACGCCTTCTCCTCCCTCCCAGAAACATGATAGGGTCCCCCTTGTCCTCACTTATCACCCCACCAGCCTCCGCATTCAAAGGATCATCCTCCGCCATTTCCGCCAACTCCAGCATGATGCCACCACCAAACACATCTTCCCTTCACCCCCCTTATCGGCATTCCATAGGGATCACTCCCTCCCGGACACCCTGGTCCACTCCTCCATCACCCCCTACTCCTCAACCCCCTCCTATGGCACCACCCCATGCCCACGCAAAAGATGCAACACCTGCCCCTTCACTTCCTCTCTCCTCACCGTCCAAGACCCAAACACTCCTTTCAAGTGAAGCAGCATCTCACTTGCATTTCCCCCAACTTAGTCTACTGCATTCGTTGCTCCCAATGTGGTCTCCTCCACATTGGAGAGACCAAACGGTCTGTCCGCAAGAATGACCCAAACCTCCCTGTCGCTTGCCATTTTAACACTCCACCCTGCTCTCTTGCCCACATGTCTGTCCTTGGCTTGCAGCATTGTTCCAGTGAAGCCCAACACAAACTGGAGGAACAACACCTCATCTTCCAACTAGGCACTTTACAACCATCCGGACTGAATATTGAATTCAACAACTTTAGGTCGTGAGCTCCCTCCCCCATCCCCACCCTCTTTCTGTTTCCCCCTTCCTTTTTTTTTTCCAATAAATTATAAAGATTTTCCTTTTCCCACCTATTTCCATTATTTAAAAAAAAACCCCACTAGAGCTATACCTTGAGTGCCCTACCATCCATTCTTAATTAGCACATTCGTTTAGATAATATCACCAACTTTAACTTTAACACCTATGTGTTCTATTGTACTATTGTCGTTAACATCTTTTGATGATCTGCTTCTATCACTGCTTGTTTGTCCCTACAACCACACACCCCCCCTCCACCTCTCTCTCTCTCTCTCTCTCCGCCCCCCCACACACACACCTTAAACCAGCTTATATTTCAACTCTTTCTTGGACTCGAACTCAAGTTCTGTCGAAGGGTCATGAGGACTCGAAACGTCAACTCTTTTCTTCTCCGCCGATGCTGCCAGGCCTGCTGAGTTTTTCCAGGTAATTCTGTTTTTGTTTTGGATTTCCAGCATCCGCAGTTTTTTTGTTTTTATCTCAATTGTTTATTCCTGTCTGGCACAAAATTAAATAGTAAAGGTGGCCAAACCATTGCTTCTAAAGGAAATTAGAGATAGTATTAGATGCAAGGGAAGAGGCATACAAATTGGCCAGAAAAAACAACAGACCTGAGGATTGGGAGCAGTTTAGAATTCAGCAAAGGAGGACCAAGGGATTGATTAAGAAGGGGAAAATAGAGTACAAGAGTAAGCTTGTGGGGAACATAAAAACGGACTGTAAAAGTTCCTATAGGTATGTGAAGAGAAAAAGATTGGTGAAGACAAATGTAGGGTCCTTACAGTCAGAAACAGGGGAATTTATAATGGGTGACAAAAAAATGTCTGACCAACTAAATACATACTTTGATTCTGTCTTCACAAAGGAGGACACTAATAACATACCAGAAATGTTGGGAAACACAGGGTTTAGAGAGGGAGGAACAGAAAGTAATCAGTATCAGTAGGGAAATAGTGTTGGGGAAATTGATGGGATTGAAGGCCTATAAATCCTCGGGGCCTGATCATCTACATCCCAGAGTACTTAAGGAAGTGGCCCTAGAAATATTGGATGCATTGGTGGTAATCTTCTGAGATTCTATAGACTCTGGAACAGTTCCTACAGATTGGAGGGTAGCTAATGTAACCCCACTATTTAAAAAGGGAGGCAGAAAGAAAACAGGGAATTATAGACCAGTCAGCCTGACGTCGGTAGTGGGGGAAATTCTAGAGTCTATTATAAAAGAATTAATAGCTGAGCACGTGGAAAACAGTGGCAGAATTGGACAGAGTCAACATGGATTTATGAAAGGGAAAGCATGCTTGACAAATCTACTGGAATTGTTCGAGGATGTAACTAGTAGAGTTGATGATGGGGAGCCAGTGGATGTGGTTTATTTGGACCTTCAGAAGGCTTTCAACAAAGTCCCACATAAGAGATTGGCGTGTAAAATTAAAGCGTATGGGATTGGTGGTAGTGTATTGAGATGGATAGAAAACTGGTTGGCAGACAGGAAAAAAAGAGTAGGAATAAATGGGTCTTTTTCCAAATGGTAGGAAGTGACTAATGGGGTACCGCAGGGATCGGTGCTAGGACCCCAGTTATTTACAATATATATTAATGATTTAGATGAGGGAATTAAATGTAATATTTCCTAATTTGCAGATGATACAAAGCTTGATGGGAAGGATGTGAGGAGGATGCAGAAATGCTTCAGTGTGATTTGGACAAGCTGAGTGAGTGGGCAAATGCATGGCAGATGCAGTGTAATGTGGATAAATGTGGAAGGTAGATTATTACCTGAACGGCTATAAATTGATAGAGGGGAATGTGCAATGAGACCTTGGTGTCCTTGTACACCTGTCGCTGAAGGTAAGCATGCAGGTGCAGCAGGTGGTAAGGAAGGCAAATGGCATGTTGGCCTTCATAGCCAGGGGATTCGAGTACAGGAACAGGGATGTCTTGCTGCAATTGTACAGGGCCTTAGTGAGACCACACCTGGAATATTGTGTGCAGTTTTGATTTCCTTATCTGAGGAAGGATGTACTTGCTATACAGGGAGTGCAGCGAAGGTTTACCCGACTGATTCCTGGGATGGCGGGACTGACATATGAGGAGTGGTTGAGTCGATTAGGATTATATTTGCTGGAGTTCAGAAGAATGAGGGGGGATCTTATAGAAACCTATAAAATTTTAACAGGATTAGACAGGATGGATGCAGGAAGGATGTTCCCAATGGTGGGGGAGTCCAGAACCAGGGGTCACAGTCTGGGGATATGGGGTAGACCATTTAGGACTGAGATGAGGAGAAATTTCTGCAACCAGAGTGGTGAACCTGTAGAATTCGTGACCACAGAAAGTAGTTCAGACCAAAACATCGTATGCTTTCAAGAAGGAGTTAGAAATAGCTTTTGGGGCGTAAGGGATCAAAGGATATGGGGAGAAAGCAGGAGCAGGCTATTGAGTTTGATGATCAGCCATGATCATAATGAATGGCGGGGCAGGTTCGAAGGGCTGAATGGGCCTACTCCTGCTCCTTGTTTCTATATTTCTATTACCATCATTGAATCCCCCATTATCAACATCCTGATGGTTACCATTGACCAGAAACTGAGCTGGCCTAGCCATATAAATACTGTGGTCACAAAAGCAGGTCAGAGGCCAGGAATCCTAGTAACTCACCTTCTGACTCCCCAAAGCCTGTCCACCATCTACAAGGCACAAGTCAGGAGTGTGATGGAATACTCCCCATTTACCTGGGTGAGTGCAGCTCCCACAACATTCAAAAACCTTGACACCATCAGGACATAGCAGCCGCTTGATTGGCACCACATCCACAAACATTCACTCCCTTCACAACCGATGCACAGTAGCAGCAGTGTGTACAAGCAAGGTTCCTTCGACAGCACCTTCCAAACCCACAACCACTACCATCTAAAATGACAAGGGCAGCAGATAAATGGCAATACCACCACCTGGAATTTCCCCTCCTAGTCACTCACCATCCTATCTTGGAAATATATCACAACTCCTTCACTGTCGCTGGGTCAAACCAGCTCACTCAGTAGCAGTGCTTCTGAGCCACTCTTGGTAATAGACATTGAAGTCCCCCACCCAAAGTAAATTCTGCAACCTTCCCACCCTCAGTGCTTCTTCCAAGTGGTGAATAAACATGGAGGAGCATCGATTTATCAACTGATGTGGGGAGGTGCGGGGGTGCAGGTAGGGGGCAGTAAATGGTTATCAGCAGGAGGTTTCCTTGCCCATGTTTGACCTGATGCCATGAGACTTCATTGCGGCCAGACTTGATGACTGTATACCACTGTACCACGACCTCTGCTGGGTCAGCCCTGAACATACCCAAGGATGGTGATGGTGGTGTCTGGGACATGATCTGTAATGCATGATTCCATGAGTATGATTATATTAGGCTGTTGCTTGACTAGTCTGAGACAGTTCTCTCAATTTTTGCACAAGCCCCCAGATGTTCATAAAGAGGAATTTGCAGGGTCAGCAGGTTTACCATTGTTGTTTCCAGTGGCTAGGTTGATGCCAGGTGGTCCATCCAGTTTCATTCCTTTTATTGACTTTTTAGCAGCTTGATACAACTAAGTGGCTTGCTAGACCATTTCAGAGGGCACTTAAGAGTCAACCACATTATTGCAGATCTAAATACTGACCAGGTAAGGACGGCTGATTTCATTAGTGAACCAGATGGGTTCTTACGACATTCAACAACAGTTTCATAGCCATCCTTAGACTTTTACTTCCAGATTTTTATTGAATTCAAATTCCACCATCTGCCGTGGTGGGATTCAAACCTGGGTCCCCAAAGCATTACTCTGGGTCTCTGGATTATCAGTCTAGTGACAATATCACTATGCCATTGCCTACACCTTAATGTGAAGTGTGGTTGCTACAACAATCTCATATGTAAGTATTGCAGGGTCCCATGATGTGCTGTGTTGGCTCTGCCCCATTGAGGCAGAGGCGTCTCCAAATCCCGCCTGCATTCTTGAGAAGTGAAGGTGTGGTGTTGAAGGAAACAGGCGATGATGCTTGCAGAAGTCTCACATACTCTGAAGCTCTATGTTGTCTCTTAGCAGGGCCTCCTGCTATGTACCTCATTACAGAGATTTTGTGCCCGGCCCTCAGCCAGACAGGTGTCAGACATTCCCAGATGCAATATGATGATCTCAGCTCAAAGCTAGAGAACCTTGCCACCTCAAGTTGATGAAGCAATAGCACACTTGTGTGCAGGCGCTGAGACTTCCAACCTTGAGTGTCTGCAACCCTGAACTGTGACTCTTATCGGGAGAATGGTATCTTCACAAAGTTGGTGGACAGTGATGTTCACCCCAGCATCTTCATGCTCCAGCAGGTTACTGATGAGCTTGAAAATAGTGATCTCAAAGGGCAACATCAGCCTTTAGGCCTGCACTGGAATGGTTCATTGTTGCAATGTGTGAAGGATCAATGCGATAGGATCAAGCTTTTGCCAAGCCAAGGCTTGTGCCCTTGAGAGCTTCATGTTGTCTTATCATTTTGGACTTCACAAGGGCAAGGTCTGGCCATGAGGACACACTGCTTGTATGTCAGAGGAGGCAATTCAATGTCATGCAGCCAAGTGTCTGGCTTCATCATTCTCAGGTGTGCCACCTCCATTCTTGCATTGTGATTAATTAAACCATTCAACCTGAACTGAAACTGCTGGATGACAGTGTCATTTCAGGGAATGTGCCACAGCCCACTGAGTCATCTGTATGTGCTGCACACCAGCGGGATTTCAACGGGTCCCTTGCCCCAAGTGTAATGTTTGTTTCTCACCAGCAAGGTAACACATCATGCATGGCTGCCTTGGTCATGATGGATCTTAATGAGGAGCCTTGTCAGATCGAAGGCATGCAGCCATCATCACACTCATGATTGTCCAAGCGCCCGTGCATCTTTTAGGGTGGCGCTGTTAATAGGATGCTGGATGAACGCGTCAGGATGCAGCAGTTTCTGTTGTCTGAGGCTAGAATTATCTCCTCCAGGTAGCACATCATCTCAGGATTGACACATGCCCTGGAGGCATCCTAATCCTTCAAAGCAACAGGGCAATGTGAGCAAGCCGTGCAACAGTGCACTGTCGTCTGGAAGTTCATGGCTGAAATCAGATCAGCAGCAATGATAGTCTTCATGCTGGGCCATGATGAAGGAGATTTGTCCAGGAGTGTCCTCACCACATCTTGTTATCCTCCTCTTGGAACCTTCTGGCAGTGAGGGCCTCACGAGCACGCCTGCCTCTTCTGGCCAGTACAACAGCCTCTTTACCTGCATCCTCCACTTTCATCACCCTCACCTTCTTAGACTTTTTCTTCATTAGAACCATAGAACACTACAGCACAGAAAACAGGCCATTTGGCCCTTCTAGTCTGTGCCGAAATATTATTCCGCTAATCCCATTGACCTGCACCCAGTCCATAACCCTCCAGACCTCTCCCATCCATGTATCTATCCAATTTATTCTTAAAACTTAAGAGTGAGCCCACATTTACCACGTCAGATGGCAGCTCGTTCCACACTCCCACCACTCTCTGAGTGAAGAAATGCCCCCTAAGGTTCCCCCTAAACCTTTCCCCTTTCACCCTAAAGCCATGTCCTCTCGTGTTTATCTCTCCTAATCTAAGTGGAAAGAGCATACTCGCATTTACTCTGTCTATACCCTCCATAACTTTGTAAAATTCTATCAAATCTCCCCTCATCCTTCTACGCTCCAAGGAATAAAGTCCTAACCTGTTTAATCTTTCCCTGTAACTCAACTCCTTAAGACCCGGCAACATCCTAATAAATCTTCTCTGCACTCTCTCAATCTTACTGATATCCTTCCTGTACTCAGGCAACCAGCACTGCACACAATACTCCAAAGTTGGCCTCACCAATGTCTTATACAACCTCACCATAACATCCCAACTCCTAGACTCAATACTTTGATTTATGAAGGCCAGTATGCCAAAAGGAGAAATTGGAGGAGAAATGCAGCTCTCCATCTCCTCATCATCCAGGTCCTCTCCCTTTTGCAACACCAGGTTGTGTAGCACCATCAAGACATGATGATGCATGAGACCCTCTGGTGAGTACCTCTGGTACTGTACTGGAGTGCTCCGCCAGATCTGCCCAGGCATCGGAATCGCATTTTCAGGATCCCTACGGTGTCCACCAAACTCCAGCATCCTGTGTTGTTCCTGGAAGATGTCAGGGATCTGAGATCTGCTGAGAATGTAGCAGTTGTGGACGCTTCTGGGGTATCGTGCAGCAACGTGCATGATATGGTGTGTTATGATTGCAGACCAGCTGAACATTGAGGGAATGGAAGCCTTTGCGGTTGATGTACAGAACTGCTTGTTGCCAAGGAGATTTAAGAACCACTGTAGCACACGCGACATCTTTAGACCCTAGGTCTAGCAAGATGCTTATGCATGATGGCTCTTTGGGGATCATTTTCTGCATCCGGAGAAGGCCCTGCTGCCTCGTGATATTGAGGGTTCTGCTCCACCCTTTGACGGGTCAGGTGCCTCCATTGCATTCTCCTCCTTCTTCTCTTCTGCTTATAAGTAATAATGCAGGCAGTGATAACACCAGGCTCATCTTCGTAATGGTCTCCTCAGTGCATTATCAGTGAGAGATGCAAGAATCGGCATCTGTTTCTTACATTTGCTTTTGGTCAAGGCATTACCTGCGATTGTGACCTTGAAGCCCATTTATGCATGCCAGAGAGCTCTGGCCCCTAATACCCGATGCCCGAGGGGGTGGGGGTGCACATGAAGGTGGACCACAACTCCGGCCCCCCCCAACCCTACCCCAACCCACATGACTGACTGCCAACAGCTTTGGCCACTCATCTGGATTTTCCACTCTCATCTTGGTTGCTGACATTATCCTAACCTTTACTCCAAGACTGTACAGTTTGGTGTGACAACGAGGGTGAATATTCAGTATTCATAGTCCCTTCCTTTACTCAGTGCTGCTTTGCCCCTTCCAGAATGATGCCCTTGCCCTGCAGCACAGTTAATGCCAGCATGCCCTGACCCTGGTCTGGTCACTGCGCAGACTTGCTTGAGAGACCCCCATGAATCAACGGCAGTGCTTACTTTGAAGCCTTGCACCGATCTCTGAGAGGGCTATGCTAAGTTGTGCGAACTAACCTCAGAGTTCTTAGGAAAGTGCAGGACGCCAGCTGCACGTCCTTTAAATGCTGTTGTAAAACACGTTGTTTTGATTTCATGCCTACAAGGGATTTAAATTCAACATGGGGAGATGATTCAGACGAGCAGGCATCATAATGAGATGCAAATATATGATAATGATGTTTGCTGCGTTTGGGGCAGGAAACACGGCCTGCCATTGATGGGGGAGCGCACAAACACTTCCTGCTTTTATGTCATCAGAAATCGCACTATGGGCCTTCTCGTGAGATTTTGCAATTGTGCCTGCCCTCCTTTAAAAGGGTAGCACAGCAGTTAAAGTGACCAGCCCAACACTGGTACCTGCTGTTGTAGAGTCAGCTGACAGAAAAAGCTCACACGGTTTACTTCCTCTTGCCTGAGAAAAGTACAAATGCTATGAAACAGCAAAAAGGGCTATGAATGGACACTTAAATCTAATAAAATTAAAGTGTATCTTTCAAATTTTAATGCAATTCATCCATAAAATTCCAAGTCCAGGCTTAGTGTCAAATCAAAAGTAATAGGAAAGGGTGAATAGCGTGACTCTTAAAGTTGGGCATAGAGTCTAATTCCTCTATAAAGTGGGGAAATCTATCACTCACTAGACAGACTAGCTATACTCTATGTCTATAGATCAAATTATATCTAAAACTATATCTTTACTAACTAAAATCAAAACTACTAAAATTACACAGAAGTAAAACCATAACACTATATAACTGTTAAAAATTCATAAAAATTCTTAATATATCTAATGATAATAAAATTGTCAATTTTGAAAACTGGCTGACGAAAGTCTTGAAATTCATAAATTTTAAGTCAACAGGGTATTGTTACAATTCAACCATTTACCCCGGGCTCCTAATACAAAGCCAAAACATTTGATGTTCCTGTCATCAGTCATTTCCAAAATCTGGGATCTGAGGTGTTGTTACTTCTGGACTTTTTCGTCCCATTCTTGTTCCAACGACAGCCAAATAGTAGCATCAACCACAGCCACTTCATTATCCTTGACAAATATCCAGGGTTTACCATCATCGCTTCTAAAATGTAAGTTGTCCATCCATGTTTTGCCACTTTCTCTTTCAGTAAGTCCAGGATTTTATTATATCCATCGGTCCTTGATTTAAAAAAAAATGACAATTTCCTAGTATGTGTGGGAGCATCTCATTAGGAGCACCATACTTTTGACAGCTCTTTTTCTGTGCAGTTCTCCCCACCAACATTGAATATCTGGTGGGGAATGTATTTGAATGAAGCTTGGGTGTTTTTATGAAACAGGATTGTTTTACAGTATTACACTGCAGCCATTTATTTGAAAGTAGATCATTATAAAAACATGAAACAGCGATTCCATGAAAACTGAAATTCGACCGTTTGTAGAACTCAGTCTAGCTCCATTTTGCATAAGGGTCCTTATGTCTATTTCATTCACAGATTTTCCTGTAACAGATTCCATCACCACAACTCTAGTTGGGTTCGGACTCTCTTCCTCCTCCAGTCCAATGACCATTCCATTTGTCCTTTCCAAGGCCTCATGCAGAATCTTTAAACTCTTCAGACATTCAGTCTTTTCTTCCAAATTCACTCCACTATATATAAATGAAGCTTTAATCACAGAAACCACTCATGGTTTCAAACTTTTTACTTGCTGCAGCTGGCATTTGAGTGTCTAACCTAGGAAGCCCTGAACCACCATTTCTATTTTTTAGTATACAACAGACCACCTGCAGTTCCAATTGGGGGATTGCTTTAACAGCTTTTTTAACTATATGACCTAACCCTATCAAAACATTTTGCAACACCTCATTAAGAATTAAATGATATCTCAGCTAAATACAGAACAGGGAGGCGACCTGACAAGGCTGCTCACTGCTTTTAAAAGCATCTGTAGAGACAAGCCAGGCTGCACCACTTTAGCTCTACACGATGTGGATGTGCCCATAAAGCAACATCCCTACCGTCCAGGTCCAGAAAAGGCTCAGGTTCTGAAGGAGATTATAACCACATGCTGGAGCACCAACTAATAGAGACTAGCAGCAGCAGCTAGAGCTCCCCAGTTGTGCTCGTGCCCAAGTCAGATGACACAAGACTCTGCATTGACTACTGGAAGGTTAATGCAATGACCAGAGCCGACTCCTATCTGAAAACCCACCTGGAAGACTGCATAGATTGGGCAGGTAACACAACCTACATTACAAAGATAGATTTATTCAAGGGATACAGGCAGGTTCCCTTGACCGTCCGTGCCAAGGAAATCTCTGCCTTCATAACTCTGGATGGGTTATACCAGTGTCAAGTTATGCCATTTGGGCTCTGAAATGCCACAGCCACCTTTCAAAAGCTGATGAACCAGGTAATGGCAGGCTGATCCAATTGTGTAGTGTACCAAGCAGCCTTCTAGTGTACAGTGACACCTGGGCCAGAATTTTGTGCAGTAGTAGCGTGCACCTGATCCAAAATAGCGTAAAATCTCACGAAAAGACGATGGGCACATGACCCGACTTCATCGCATACTTGTGCGATATTACAATCGGAGACCGCACATGGGAGTAGGAAACGTGCCTGCTGATAATTAATCAGTCACTTAAGGTGATTGAAAGTGCAACTGATGGCAATTTTACATTGCCAATGTAATTTTGCTGTCATCGCACAGGTAACATGGTCAGGCAGCCAACACTTTTAAACTTTTCTCATCCAAGGGTGGGATAATAGGGGAGCTGAGCATTGCCTATGTGAGTTGTTAGAAGTTCAGGTGAGAGTTTACTGTTGGTTGTTTGCTGAGATTCCTGTGGATTATTCTGAAGTCTTTGCTTTGTTAGCTTTGTTTTGACAATTCTTTTCTTTTGCCTTCAGTACATGTGACAGTGGTGATCTCCTCTGAGGAGGAAGAGAGGGGCAAAAGGGAGAGGAGGCCAGGAGTCCGCAGGCAGTGTAGCAGGGATAGGCCTGTGGGAGGAGAAGTGCTGGCACAGGGCCAGCAGGGGGAGCAAGGTGGAAGGGGCCACAGAAGATGCCACTATCCTGCTGCCAAAGTGTATAGGCAGTGATTCGGCTACTTCAACACATCTGAAGTCCAGTGCTGCAGGAGGCTCTGCCCCACTAGGGTCACCATGACATCCATGATTGGGCCGGAGATTGCCTCCAATTATGAGGGTGGGCACACAATGCCAATGGCTCGGAAGGTCACAGGAGCCCTCAATTTTTTTGTGTCTGGATCTTTCCAGGGGGATCTGTACGGAGTGTCCCAATCAGCTGTCCATAGTTGCATTAAGCTCGTCCCTGATGCTCTGTTCAGACAGGTCCTCACATTATGTGATGGACCAAGCCAGCCAGTGAGCCAAGAGCTTTGCAGCTATTGCTGGGATCCCCTGCATCCAGGGTGCCATAGAAAGCAATCATGTGGCTATCAAAGTGCCAGCAAACCAGCTGGGTGCCTTTGTGAAAAGGAAGGGTTACCACTCTGTGAACGTGCAGTTGGTATGTGATCACAAGGCCCAGATTTTGCAAGTCTGTGCATGGTACCCTGCAGATCCCATGATGCATACATCCTGCGACACTTCCAGGTGCCAAGCCTGTTCGTGGCTCCAGGTTGGCTGGATGGTTGGCTGCTGGGTGACAAATGGTATCCCCTTGAAAAGGTGGCTCATGATGCCACTGCAGCACCCAAGGACTGAGGCGAGAGAGAGGTACAATAGGAATTCTCAAGGACCGTTGGGCTGCTTAAGATGTGATTCAGCTGCCTGGACCGGAGCGGCTGTGGCTTATCGTTGTAGTCTGCTGCGCTCTGTCCCATCTGGCACTGGCAAGGCGGGACCCACTGGAAGATGAGGATAGCGACGCAGCTCCACAGGTCTCAGAGGGAGGCTCCACTGATGTATCTGATGAGGAGCCCAGGCAGACACAGAGTGAGGACGTGGAGGCAGACTTAAGGAACCTTCAGGGAGGCAGGGACACCAGGGAGGCCTTGATTCAATGTACCTTCAGCTAGGCTGCCAGGGCATGGCATCGCTCTTATTGCAAGGGATAGACCAGCTTTGCGAAATGATCATTTGTCAGCAAAGTGGATGCATATGGAAAGTGTTTTCTTCAGATATGTTCTTGTAGCTGATCAGAGACAGAGATGTTCCCCGACTACCCCAGGTGCCTGTCATTCCCGTCACACATGGGACTCGGTTCCAAAAATAACTCATTTACTCTGTGCTTCCCTTTTTAACTTTGCGAATGTAGCATCAGTTCGTGCACCCAGTTTGAATGTTTTGAAACTCATTCATTTTGGGCTCCCCTCTGTCGTTTGGAGGCCCCATGCCACAGCACAGTGTGTTTCATTGTAAATCAGCCCCTGGGGGCTTCACACACATATCTGAGGAGGCAATCCTAATATCACCCCAAAACGCCTGTAATAAACGTTGCTGCCCGTGCTTTCTATCATAAGTCACTTATGAGGCCTGTACCTATGGAAAACAAGAAGGACACTCCAGGCAGTGAAACAAAATCTTGATTTATATCTTTACCTGAGTTGCAAACAAGGAACATTACATAATATGGTAGCTACTATCACACAAAAAACAATACACGACACTGATGAAATGAAAGAATGTCACCCAGAAAAACCCCATCCTGTACTAATGGTGCCTTAAACTTACTCCTGCGAGTGCTACGTCTTGGTGCCCCCCCCCCCCCCACCCCAGGGGCTGATTTACAATGAAACACACCGTGCTGTGGCATGGGGCCTCCAAACGACAGAGGAGAGCCCAAAATGAATGAGTTTCAAAACATTCAAACTGGGTGCACGAACTGATGCTACATTCGCAAAGTTAAAAAGGGAAGCACAGAGTAAATGAGTCATCTTTGGAACCGAGTCCCATGTGTGATGGGAATGACAGGCACTTGGGGTGGTCGGGGAACATCTCTGTCTCTGATCAGCTACAAGAACATATCTGAAGAAAACACTTTTCAGATGCATCCACTTTGCTACCAAATGATCATTTCGCAAAGCTGGTCTATCTCAGTCTCTATCAAACCTTCACAAAGTAAATAGTAAGACTCCACTATTCCACCAGTAAAGTGATGTTTAGAAAAGTAAGTTTGAAAGGAATTTGAAATGTTCATTGAGTATAAAAGCTGGTATTGAGTATAAAAGCTGGGAAGTCATGCTGCAGCTGTATAGAACCTTGGTTAGGCCACACTTGGAATATTGCATGCAATTCTGGTCACCACATTACCAGAAGGATATGGAGGCATTGGAGAGGGTGCAGAGAAGGTTTACCAGGATGCTGCCTGGTCTGGAGGTTATTAACTATGAGGAGAGGTTGGAGAAACTCAGATTGTTCTCACTAGAGCGACAGAGATTGAGGGGCGACTTGATAGAAGTTTACAAAATTATGAGTGGCATGGACAGAGTAGATAGTCAGAAGCTTTTTCCCAGGGTGGAAGAGTCAATTACTAGGGGAAATAGATTTAAGGTGAGGGAAGAAAACTTTAGAGGAGATGTGCGGGGCAAGTTTTTTATGAAAGGGTAGTGAGTGTCTGGAATTCGCTGCCAGAGGAGGTGGTGGAAGCAGGTATGATAGTGGTGTTTAAGAGGCACAAACAAAAACAAAAACAGAATTACCTGGAAAAACTCAGCAGGTCTGGCAGCATCGGCGGAGAAGAAAAGTTTGTATTAATCTGGTAAAGCTTCACAGAACTGCTTCCAATGCATTCACATCCTTCCACAAATAAGGAGAGCAATGTAGGCCAGGCCAGGGAAGGACAGCAGATTTCCTTCTCTAAATGACATGAGTGAATTTTGTTTTTGTTTTGGATTTCCAGCATCCACAGTTTTTTTGTTTTTATCTCTGTGTTTAAGAGGCAGCTTGACAAATACACGAATAGGATGGGAATAGAGGGATACGGACCCCGGAAGTGCAAAATGTTTTAGTTTGACAGGCAATATGATCGGTGCAGGCTTGGAGGGCCGAAGGGCCTGGTCCTGTGCTGTACTTTTCTTTGTTCTCTTTGTTCTTTGTTCAGAAATGATAATAACAGATAGCTAGGAATTGCTTATTTTCTAACCAGGTTGCCCCAGCAATTCAATTTCCACCTTTTTTTCGTTAAATCCCTCTCCTCCCACATGCTCTCTCTCTGACACAAGGCATGCCACTTGCTAACAAGCCTAGAGCAGACTGCTAGGGGTACACAGTGAGCCAATTCGTTTTCCCCAGCAATAGTGAAGCCCATCTGTTCCCCTCAGCTCATGATCATCAATGCAACTAGAGAGCTCACTCGCTGTTTGTTTGAATGAATAGACAAGGCCACTGGTTAAAGGTGTCAGCAGTGGCTCCAGTGCTAGCAGTCTGGGTCAGACAGTTGTGAGATCAAGTCCCACTCCCATCCAGGCAGACATTCCAGGGAAATACTGAATGCCACCTTTGGATGTAAAAGGTCCCTTGATGGCTATTTTGAAAAAGGATAGCTGAGTTCCCTTGGCGTCCTGGCCAATATTTATTCCTCAATCAGCATCACACGAAGATTCTGGTCATTATCCTATTGTTTGTAGGGGCTTACTGGGTGCAAACTGGTTGTGGCATTTCCCAAATTCCCACTTCAAAAGTACTTCATTGGTTGTACAGCTTTGAGACATCTTTTAGCAATGAAAGGCACCACATAATTGCAAGTCTTTAAATTTTGGCATGGCAATGAGGTGGTTTCAACAGTACCAGCCCCCCTGTAGTAATTGAAGGTATAGCCTCTCCTGCTTTCTATCAGGGGTCACATGATGTTCTTGGAGGCTCCAACCAATGAGCTCTTAAGCGCGGGTAATCCAGGAGGGCGGGGCTTCTTGACAAGGGTTCTGATCGAACATGTAGCATCTGTAAAGCTCTCTGTAATATAGTTTAAAAGTTTCTTGTTGAAGCCTGTCCACTTCATCAAGTCATTACATTTGATGACGAGGGTAAATTAGCTCCGACACTGCACCTTACCTTGCTACCGTGAGTACGTTAAATTTCAAGAAAAAAAGAAAAGACTACTCACCAGTCATGCCACTCTTCAGTAGAATCAATCCTTATGATGTGACTATGGAAGGCTGGAGACACTATGTAGAGTGCCTTGGTTTTTATTACATAGCGAATGAAATTACCGAAAAGGAAAAGCAGAAATCAATCCTTTTGAGTTCATGTGGTAGCAAGACACACAATCTCATCCGCAGTCTAACGGCCCCGAACATGCCCAATTCTAAGTCCTTTAATGAATTAGTGGACCTCATGAAAACACATTTCCTGCCAAAGTTATCCATTATAATGTAGCGGTTTAAGTTTAATTAGAGTTAGGGCCTCGGAGAGTCTATCACAATCTATGTAGTGAAGCTGAAGCAGTTGATAGAACACTGCGTCTTCAGGGACACACTAAATGATATGCTGCGGGACCGATTAGTTTGTGGAGTTCACAATGATGAATGCTGTTTACTCACAGAGGTCGACATGAATTTGAAGCGCGCCCTGGAAATATCATTTGCCATGGAAAGTGCTGCGAGAGACTCGCAGGCTTTGCAACACATACAACATGGTGTCATTCTTCATGTAGGACAGGAATCCAACACCGGGTGTGATGCGAAAACCAGAGACACAGCAGCAAAGCGAGAGGCAATGTCCACTGTTAGAAACATGAAAAGGCTGAGTAGAGACACTTCAGCAGTGACTCCAAGGTTAATTTGTTATAGATGTGGGGGTGACCATGGACCAGACACCTACAAATTCAAGGAGGCAGAATGCCATTACTGCCATAAGTTCACATGGTAAGGCAATGCAGGGCGGAGTCAAAACAGCCCGTATAGCAGCAAACCAACATGACTGAATCAAAAAATACAGCAGAGACTGAAGCTGCCAATACCAAAATCTATTCCCTGTAAAATGTCACCACTGTAAAAACCCAATCTATCACTGTTACAATCCAAGTTAATGGGAAGCCACTAATAATGGAGATAAATATGGGAGCCTCAACCACAGTGCTGGGAGAGCACACATTTAAGTACCTAAACGAAGGTACCCAGCCACTGAATCTGGAGTGGACAACTGCTAAATTGAAGACATACACTGGAGAATCCATAGAGGTAAAGGGCATCGTGACAGTACCAGTGCCTTATGGACAAATGCTAAATTGAAGACATACACTGGAGAATCCATAGAGGTAAAGGGCATCGTGACAGTACCAGTGTCTTATGGGCAACAGACAGCTCAGCTTCTAATGATAATGGCGACAGGAGAAGGACCTAGTCTTCCTGCAAGACTGATTACAGAAAATCAAGCTTGACTGATTTGAAATATTCACCTGAGAACAGGAGTTCTTGAACTGCTAAGGAAATGCGACTGCATATTTCAGGATGAATTAGCGAAGTTAAAAGGCTTGCAAGCAAAAATATATGTGGCTCCTCAGGTGACACCATGTTTCCTTAAGGCCAGGCCTGTGCCGTATAAATTGAAGGAGAAGGAGGATGCAGAACTGTGCCGGTTAGAAAAGCTGGGCATCATCCAACCTGCCCATTCTCAGAATGGGCAGCACCCATAGTCCCAGTGGTTAAGCCTGACCAAACTGTATGCATTTGTGGGGACTATAAACTGACCACGAATAAGGCAAAAAGGCTGGATAAGTACTACATTCAAAGGATAGACAACTTATATTTTTGGATTTCCAGCATCCGCAGTTTTTTTGTTTTTAACTTATATACAAAGCTGGCTGGAGGTAAATCCTATACAAAACTGGATATGAGCCATACTTACCAACAATTAGAGCTGGTAGCACGTCTAGAGGATATGTGACTATCAACACAGACAAGGGTCTTTATCAGTTTACTTGCCTATCCTTTGGTGTATCATCTGCATGTGCAATCTTCCAAAGGACAATAGAGAGTCTTTTGCAAGAACTTCCCTGAGTGGTAGTATACCTAGTGATGTTCTGATCACAGGATCAACCGAGACTGAACACTTGGCCAACCTGGAGGAGGTGCTAAGAATATTCATGGAAGCTGCATATGATTAATGGAAGACAAATGTACATTCCAAGCACCAGCAGTTACTTACCTGGATCACATGGGTCTGTATCTGGTAGAAGAGAAAGTTAGGATGATCAAAGATGTGTCCTCCCCATCCAATGTATCTAAACTTAGTTTTTCCTGGGTATGATCAACTACTATAGCCACTTCTTGCCAAACTTACCAATTGTGTTAGCACCATTATGCTTGTTAAAAAAGAATCACCATTGATCATGGAATTCACAGCAGGAAGAAATTGTGCTAGTACAGAACTTCTTGGATTCTGAGTCAGTGAGAGAGAAGCAAATTAGAAACTGGACAGAGATCCAATTTTGTTGAAAGTCAAAGACCTTGTGTTGCAAGGGTGGTCAAATTCACCTGTATCTGAAGAGATGAGACCATTCCATGCCCGTAAAACAGAGATAAGTTGTCAAGGTGGAATCTTGTTGTAGGGATGAAGAGTTGTCGTCCCTTTGCAAGGAAGAGAACAACACTTGACAGAACTTCACAGTGCGCATCCAGGCATATCAAAGATGAAGATGCTTCTGTGAAGCTATGTCTGGTGGCCAGGCATTGACAGTGACATTGAAAGCATGGTCAAGCACCGTCTTCATTGTCAGCAACAACAGAAGTTGCCCGTTTCAGCTCCACTTCATCCGTGGGAGTGACCTGATCGACCCTGGGTTAGTCTACATATTGGTTTTGTAGGACTGTTCTTAGATATCATGTTTTTAATGATCGTAGATGCACATTCTGACTGAATGGATGTGTATGAAGTTAGATCACCAAAATCGAGCTCAACTATCAAGAAGCTGCGTCATTGCTTTAGTATACATGGCCTACCCGAAATCATCGTTTCTGATAACGGTACAGTCTTTACCAGCACGGAGTTTCAGAAATTCATGAATTTAAATGGAATCAGGCTTATTAAAACAACCATCAAGTTATTACACCACCGTGCTGGAACAGGAGGAATTGTAGTCTACACACACACACTTACAACTAGCTTCTTACCTCAATAATGCCATGTTAGTCTCAATGACAGGAAATAATTAGAGACAGGTTCACCTGGCACTGCTCTGGGCTACATTCTATCAGCTGGTTTCATAGTCATGCCTTCAGAATAATTTCTTAGCTCTCACTCTCAGATATCGTGTACAGCACAGAGGGACACCAGAAACTGGATTGGAAAACGGACCGTGGTTGGATGCTGGGGGGAAGATGGGGAGAGGAGTTTCAGTAAAACCTTGGCTAGTTTGGTCAAATGTTGAAACATTGGCCTCAGGCCAAGTTATAATTTGATTTTAACTTAAATGATTCCAATTTGGGCTGGCCTAAAGCCACAACAGCAACTCATGCTCTTCCACTGAGCAACACTGTTATGAGATTTTCCAGTGAATGAAGAGGTCTCATCAGATCATTCAGACAAGTAGTAAACTTGGATTTTAACAAGGCAATTATTCATATAGGCAGGTTTTTACAAGTGAAGAAGCATTGATCAACCTGTGTGTTTTCTTGGCTTCGCCTTTTGGGTCGCGGTGGGGAAAGGAGCCCTAAAAATGAAGCCGAGCACAAGGCTCCACTAACTGTAAATCTGTCACCAGTGACCCCCTGACCCCCTGAGAGGGTGCGACCAGTGACATGGCTGGGAACTCATCAGTCATCACGGCTTCAAAAGAGTCCAATTCACTGACAGAGGAGCTGCCGCCCTTGTCAGGAGCGCCGTGAGAGGAGCCCACAGAGACAACAGGCAACTTGTCCACCAGCATGAGGCTTTGTGAGGTCACTGCCAGTGTGTGGGCGTGCAGGTCCAAGCGTGACCCCAGGAACCCAATTCTGTTCCTGGAGCTGCCTCTCTATGAGAGTCACCACTCTCTCAAAGGAAGAGGCTGTGTATTCAGTGCTCAGGGTCAATGCAGTGCTCAAGCTCCTCATGGACTTTTCTGTGACAGAGACAATGGCATGCAAAACATGGGATTTCCGCCAGATCTTCCTGCACATCCCACTGGACATCCAGTATCTACCTCGGACTCAGCTTCGTCTTGGTCTCCGGGAGTCTTCCGACAGCTGGCACACTCGGGCACTGCCAGCTTCTCATGCGAGTGTGCCATGCCCTGCCCAGGTGCACCACTATCTGAACCAACGAAACACAGCCCACTGAGGTCCTTGTATATGAACTGGTGACTGACAGCGAGAGACGGTGTGACCTGGCTGGATCTGTGCCTCCTCCTCAATTGAAAGTCCTTGGGGCCCCACATGCCTCTGAAGGATGGCGCATCTGAGGGAGGAAGACAATATGTCAATTATATTAATCATCACATATTGAATGTGCATGCTAGGGAGACTGGTGAGACTGTGGACAGCGGCATCATGGTGGCATCATCATTGCTGGATCACTGGGTCTCTTGCTTAGAAGTTATCTTTTGAGAAGAGAGGACAGTATATTGTTTGCAGTCTCCACCTGTCCCGCATCTGTCCACTGGACTTTTACCTTCCTTTGAGATGCCTGCCTCTCTGTGAGCTGATGACCTGGCTGCATGCTCGCACTCGAGCTCTAGCCTCATATTTGCTTAAGATGAACAGGTTAGCCACCCTACCATCCCCCCTACCCCCCACATTCTTGTGCGTTCAGCAGCATTATGGCTTCTCTTCCTGTCTGGACAATGGACCATTAGTCTACCCTCCACCTGCAACACCATACCAGGCTCGCCATCCACTCCCACACCCCTGAAAGCAGGTTGAAGTGTCCGTGATATTTGCACAGCTGACCCTTATACACACCCAGGGCTATCATTCTCATTTCCCAGCCTTAGCAGATTGAGGTCATTGTGTCTTCTGTTACTCTGAATCTTAAACAAAAACAGAATTACCTGGAAAAACTCAGCAGGTCTGGCAGCATCGGCGGAGAAGAAAAGAGTTGACGTTTTGAGTCCTCATGACCCTTTGACAGAACTTGAGCGAGTCCAAGAAAGAGTTGAAATATAAGCTGGTTTAAGGTGTGTGTGTGGGGGGGGTGGGGGCGGGGGAGATAGAGAGAGAGAGAGAAGTGGAGGGGGTTGGTGTGGTTGCCCAACCCCCTCCACTTCTCTCTCTCTCTCTCTCTCCCCCCGGCCACACACCTTAAACCAGCTTATATTTCAACTCTTTCCTGGACTCACTCAAGGTCTGTCAAAGGGTCATGAGGACTCGAAACGTCAACTCTTTTCTTCTCCGCCAATGCTGCCAGACCTGCTGAGTTTTTCCAGGTAATTCTGTTTTTGTTTTGGATTTCCAGCATCCGCAGTTTTTTTGTTTTTATCTTTGTTTTTAACTCTGAATCTTACACCTGTGAGCACCACAAAGTATGGCCATACTTCAAGACCTCTCCACATGGTAACATGCCAAATCTGTACTCACCCTTGCCGAGCGCAGAAGATCATTATAAGTTTTTCTGGCACTGAATCCAGGTGCGGCATGTCATGTCATGCCCGCTGGCCTGGGCTGCCACCTCTGCCCAGGCCTTCTTCGTTTGGTGGGGTGACCTCCTCTTGCCATCTCATAGCATCAGGATGTCCTGCCTGGCACTCACTGCCTCCACAAGAATGTGCTGGCACTCATCCAAGAATTTGGGAGCCCAGCTGCATTGCCCTCCCGCCTGGCATGTCAAGCCGGTGCTGATGCCATAACTGTAGATGATATTTGGACAGTTCCCCCTGCCATCTCCTGGCAGCCTTCAGGATGATGCCTCAGCTGATGTGAATCACTCCACCCCTCACCGGGTCCCCATTGGACCCAGCTTCCGCCCCTGATGGCGGCCTTTCTCTAATGTGGGGGCGTGTTTCACGTTGGCCAGCCCTTAATTGGCCAACCAGTATAAAATTGCTTTGTTTCAACATTCGCGAGTGGGAGAGGAAATCGTGGCCGCTTCCAGCCCCACCAACCTCGTGCGTCCAACAAATTCATGTCCTGAATAACTCACTTAGAGCAACACAAAGCCGTCTTCCAGAAATTACAGTCAGCTGACATAGTAGTCAATCTGGCAAAGAGCAAGGTCGCTAAGGCTCAGATGACCTACCTAGGACATGTGGTGTGTCAAGGACAAGTACTGTCCAGAGCTGCAAAGATACAAGCAATAGCACAATTCCCCATCCCCACAACTAAACAGAAAAATCATGGGATTTTTCGCCCCAAACTTCAGCATTGTAGCTGCCCTGTTGACAGGTCTTTTTTTCTTATTCATTCATGGGGTGTGGGCATCGCTGACAAGGCCAGCATTTATTGCCCATCCATCATTGCCCTACTTTAGAGGGCATTTAAGAGTCAGCCACATTGCTGTGGGTCTGGAGTCACACATAGGCCAGACCAGGTAAGGACAGCAGATTTCCTTCCCTAAAGGACATTAGTGAATCAGATAGGTTTTTACAACAACCGACAATGGTTTCATGATCATCATTAGACTTTTAATTCCAAATTTTTATTGAATTCAAATTCCATCATCCGCCATGGTGGGATTCGAACCTGGGTCCCCATAGCATTACCCTGGGTCTCTAGTCCAGTAACAATACCACTACGCCACTGCCTCCCTGAACTACAGAAAAAAGCAATAGTATGGACTGAGAAATGCCAGACAGCCATTTTAATAAACAAACTAGTGCTAGCAGCTCCAGACTTTACCCAAACATTTAAAGTAGCCAACGATGTTCGTGACACTGGGGTAGGGGCTGTCCTCCTTCAGGAAGGTGAATGAGAAATAGAGAGACTATAGGGTACTTCTCCAAAAAACTAAACAAACATCAGGAATGGTATTCCACAGTGGAGAAAGAACACCTAGGTTTACAACTGGCTCAAAAAGACTTTGAGACGTATGTTTGAAATGGATACAGAGAGACCACAGTCTATACCGACCACAACGCTTTAATCTTTGTAGAGGAATTCAAAACTCAAAATGCAAGGTTATTCCAATGGAGGTTGTTTCTCCAACCATAGCACCTAAAATCATCCACGTTGCAGAGAAATCAAATGTGATTGCGGATGCCGTGTCCAGAACTTAGGGACCTAGTTAGAACTGATGGGGTAATCCAGACCAAGGCTTAGAGAGTGAATGCATGTTTTTTTTTCCTTGTGATGAAATGAGAGTGAATCCCATTTCATTGCTTGTGATGTGGAGGTATCACAAGGCTGTGCCCCTATAATTTTGAAAACAAGATTTTCAAACTTGCAACTGACTGGAAATTTTGCAATTTGAAATGAGACAGAACAAGCTACTTAAAAATACAAAGCTACCTTCTAAGGTGAAGGTGAAAAACAAACAAGTCACCCTCAGGGGAGTGCGAAGAGAGAGGTGTTTCCTATAATTCAGAGACCCAACGAAACTTTTCATGTCTAAGGAAGAGACATTAAAATGCAAGGTGCTAGATATTGAAACAATGGCTGCCACAGACAGACCCACCCAAAACCCCTTGGAAACATACAATGGATGAAGTATAACAGACCAGGCTGCAGCCACTCCAGAGAGATTGCCAGAAAGTTTTCAGCAGAGGAGACAGGCTGAAAGCTGGTCTCTTTCTTTCTCTCTCTTTTGGAAAAAGTGTAATACCTGGTTCAGAAGCCAATTTTACTAGAAATCTACCAGTGAACTGAGACTTTGTAATAATTGCAACGTCTTCTACATCCGACCGCATCCACAAAGCCAGCTAATTCAAATTGACCAAAACGTTTAAAAATCTAGGCCTCAAGGGCAATCAAGAGACACTTAACTGTATATTTTTGTAACTTTTTTTATTGGACTCCAGCATTCTTTATCTTTGACATGTGTGTGTGTGTGTGTGTGCGCACACGTGCAGGCCCAAATGACTGCATAAGCACCGAATGCTTAACGTCACATTTTTATTATTTCCTTTTAGGGTATAGTGGTTAATAAATTTGCTCTTTCTTTAACTCAAAAAAAACATTGTTTGATTGGCTCCCTTTTGCTCACAGCTTAAATAATTAAATACATTTGAATTCGGAAAAGGCATATCCTTATGAAAAAGAAACTTAAACCTTTGTTATGGCCAGCCAAGGAGGTTGAATAGAGTGGAGCCAGCACAACCTTTCACACCTGGTCACAATAGTAGCAAAAGGTACTGTTGTTGTTGTTGTATTAGCAAAAGCATAGTATGATTAGAACAAGTAAATGTGGTTTTACTAATGGGAAATCAGTTTGACAAATTTATTGGAGTTTTTTGAGGTTGTACCTAGTAAAGGGGAACCAGTAGATTTACTACACCTGGATTACCAAAAGGCATCGATAAGGTGCCACACAAAAGGTCACTAGGCAAGATAAGGGCTCATGGAGTTGGTGGTAATATTTTAACAAGGAAGAAGATTGGTTAACCGATAGAAAGCAGAGAGTGGGCATAAACGGAGCTTTTTCAAGTTGACAGGCAGTGAATAGTGGAATATTGCAAGGATTAGTGCTGAGGCCTCAGCCATTTACAAATTTACAATCTCTATTGATGACTTAGATGAAGAGACAGAGAATAATGTATCAAAGTTTGCTGATGATACCAAGTTAGTTGGGTAGGTAAGCTGTGGGTAGGACACAGAGAGGCTGCAAAGAATTAGAGACAAGATGAATGAACCAATGCTGTTGTCAGGATACCAGGCTCAAAATTGTATGATGCACTGCCTTTGTTTGCAAACATGCTGGATATTGAGAAAATCCCTTTCTATTAAATAAGATCCCAGGGTAGAGATGGGGAGCATCATGTTGGTTCAGTCGTTGGCACCTTACATCACGGAGAAGGCTGCACAGTGAGAGAGTCAAGTGTTTTCTCAACCTGCTGCACTTTGTCCATTGGGAAAAGAATGTAGTTTCTGAACGTGCTATAGTGTCTTGGTTACATCCGTGATAAAACAGTGAGCAGGAAGCAATGAGATATCGCCGATGGCATCTGCTGCAGCCTAGAATGTCTTTATGGCATAAAAGCTAAAGGGCCATGGTGACCATGAGAGCAACAGACAGTGCTATCCATGGCCTGGCTCAAGATCTGAGTTATGGTTACAGCATTGGCCTCCTTATGAAGCAAAGGTGCCTCAGACGTTGCTCTTCAGTGAAATTAAGAAAGGATAAGTACATGTTGAAGGCACACTGTGGCTTCTTCCAGTGATGTCCTCCTCAATATTCTCCCAGCTGCTTGCATATTCTTGCTCTTTTTGGCTGCTCCCTCTAGTCTACAGCCTCAAATGCTGACCTATCAAATCACCCATGACAAGTAAAACAGTTTTGAAAATAACAATAAACAGTCCAGCACCTGTTGCTAGAAGTCAAAAATTGATTGCAGAAGATGGAAAATAGGCAAACAAACAGCCAGATGTTAACCACAAGCCTACAAGGGCAATGCATGTCTGAAACTCTTTTCATTGCTGATCTGGCAAGGAAAGTGGTATGAGGAGTCTCTCCACAATGAGGGCAAAGCCTCTGGTCAGATGCATATCCTTCATTGGTGGTAGTGATTAAGTGCTTTCGGCTGCCTCTAGCATGGATGTGTTGGCACAGATAGCTAAGGGTGAAGTCCATAGCAAAGGGGCACAGCTGAAACATTCCTGGAGCAAATGATTCCTGATGATCATAGCATCCTGCCAAGACCTTTGCGCTATGTGCCATGCCCGGCCACCTCCTTGTGCATCCTGTGCACTTTGGCATTCTGCATCTGCCCCCTCAGCTTCCTCCTCCCTTCCTTCTCTACCTCTTTCTCCAATGAGCCATGTGGTTCCAGGGCCTTACAATCCTCAAGGTCCATGACTCTCTGGAGAGCAGTGTTATGGAAAGCTGAAGCAGACCAGCACAATGATTGAGACCATTAGAAGTGGGTATTGCAGGGCGCCACCTGACTGGCTCAGGCATCAAATCATACCTTCAGAAACCTGATGGCCTGCTTAATGGTTGTCCCAGTGAGCAGGTGGTTGTATTGCATCTGTGTCTCTATCTAGAGCTCCTGCAGAGGGGTCAGTAGCCATGTTTTCAAGGGATTTCCCACAACATCCATCAAAGGGCCTCGGGAGGGGTTGCAGTAAAGATCTGTGATAGCCTGGATTGGCAGAGGATGAATGAGTAATGGCAGCTGCCTGGCTAGCAAGTGCACATATGGAAGAGTGGTTACAGACCAGCTAAGTTTTGAGGGAGTGGAAGCCCTTCCTGTTCACTGGGAGTCTTGATGGTCAGATGAGTGCAATTGACAATGCTCGTCTGTGCTACACAGCTCTGGAAAAAAGGGAATTAGTGATCAGCAAGATACAGTGATGTGTAACTGCTTGCGAGATGTAATGTCCTCCACTGATCCTTGGAAGGAGCCAGGAGATACAAGGTCAAAATTACTTTGACGGCCACTGGCAGAGCATGGTAGCCAGTGCAGCGAGGTGCAAAGTCTTTGGTGATGAAGCCTGGGGAGTCGTACTTTCCTGCAACGCTGATTCTCGGTCATCTCCAACAAAATCAATCTTCGCTAGCGGAGGGTATTATCTCCATATTCTTCCAGCCCTTCATTCTTGTCTCCTGCCCCCCTGATGCTCAGCACTTCACCCTTCCCTGGGCGTTGCTCCTCATCACCATTGGGCCAAAAATCCGAGAGACTTGCCCCATTCACAGAATCACAGAGTGCGGAAGAGGACCTTCGGCCCATCGAATCTGCACCGACACGTGATAAACACCTGACCTACCTAATCCCATTTACCAGCACTTGGCCCATAGCCTTGAATGTTATGATGTGCCAAGTGCTCATCCAGGTACTTTTTAAAGGATGTGAGGCAACTCACCTCCACCACTCTCCCAGGCAGCGCATTCCACACCATCCCCACCCTCTGGGTAAAAAAGTTTTTCCTCACATCCCCCTAAAACCTCCTGCCCCTCACCTTGAACTTATGTCCCCTTGTGGCTGACCCTTCAACTAAGGGGAACAGCTGCTCCCTATCCACACTGTCCATGCCCCTCATAATCTTGTACACCTCCATCAGGTCCCCCCTCAGTCTTCTCTGCTCCAACAAAAACAACCCAAGTCTATCTAAACTCTCTTCATTACTTAATTGTTTCATCCCAGACAACATTCTGGTGAATCTCCTCTGCACCCCCTCCAGTGCAATCACATCCTTCCTATAATGTGGCGACCAGAACTGCACACAGTACTCCAGCTGTGGCCTCACCAAGGATCTATACAACTCCAACATGACCTTCTTACATTTGTAATCTAGGACTCGACTGATAAAGGCAAGTGTCCCATATGCCTTTTTCACCCCGCCCCACTAACATGCCCCTCCACCTTCAGAGATCTATGGACACACACGCCAAGGTCCCTTTGTTCCTCAGAACTTCCTAGTGCCATGCCATTCATTGAAGACTTCCTTGTCAAATTACTCCTGCCAAAGTGTATCACCTCACACTTTTCATGGTTAAATTCAATCTGCCACTTATCTGACCATTTGACCATCCCTTCTATATCTTCCTGTAGCCCAAGACTCAACTTCACTGTTAATCACCTGGCCAATCCTTGTGTTATCCACAAACTTAGGGGGTTTATATAAATGTTTATATAAATAACAAATTATAGGGGACCAAGCACAGATCCCTGTGGACGCTGGCTTCCAGTCACTAAAGCATCCTTCTGTCATCACCCTCTGCCTCCTACAACTAAGCCAATTTTAAATTCACCTTATCAAATTACCCTGTATCCCATGTGCATTTGCCTTCTTTATGAGTCTCCCATGTGGGCCCTTGTCAAAGGCTTTCCTGAAATCCATATAAACTACATCAACTGCACTACCCTCATCTACACACCTGGTCATCTCCTCAAAAATTCAATTAAATTTGTTCGGCATGACCTCCCTCTGACAAAGTCATGCTGCCTATCCCTGATCAAACCTTGCCTCTCCAAGTGGAGATAGATTCTCTCCTTCAGATTTTCTCCAATAGTTTCCCTACCACTGACGTGAGACTCACTGGCTTGTAGTTCCCTGGCTTATCTCTACAACCCTTCTTAAATAGTGGAACCATATTAGCTGTTCTTCAGTCCTCTGGCACCTCCCTCGTGGCCAGAGAGGATTTAAAAATTTGGGTCAGAGCCCTGCGATCTCCTCCCTTGCCTCCCTCAGCAGTCTGGGACACAAATCATCCGGACCTGGAAATCTGTCCACTTTTAAGCCTGCCAATACCTCCAATACCTTGTCACTCCCTATATCAATTTGCTCAAGAACCTCGCAGTCTCTCTTCCCAAGTTCGATACCTTCATCCTCATTCTCTTGGGTGAAGACGAATGTAAAGTATTCATTTAACACTCTAGCGATGTCCTCTGGCTCCACCCATAGATTGCACCCTTGTTCCCTAAAGGGCCCTACTCTTTCCCTGGTTATCCTCTTCCTATTGATATATTTATAGAATATCTTGGGATTTTCCCTACTTTTACCAGCCAGAGCATTCTCATAACCTCCCTTTGCTCTCCTAATTGCTTTCTTAAGCTCCACCCTGCACTTTCTGTACTCCACTAATTGCTAGTTGCTTAATTCTTTGTGCTCAGCTGATTGTCCAATTGTTCTTTGCAACCTTGACTCCTCTTCTTCTGCCCTCATGATGGCTGGAGGATGGCAACCCCTACACTGTGCGAGCGCTGACTGATCACTCTGACAGATACACTGCACAGCACCAGGGCATCTGCCTATCATGCCCCACTCCTCCTGTGTGGCAGTACAACTTTGATGGCTCTGTGCTAATTCCCTAGGCAGTCATGATTGGCTGGCCACTCTGTACGCATCTCTCTTCACCTGGTCTGCCCTAGATTGCGTGTCCCCCATGAAACTCTCAACATCTCTCCCACCATCCCAGCCCCATTAATTCCCTCTTAATGAGCTTAGCAAGCACTTTAAATGGCATTAATGTGGAAGGATTGTGACTCAGCCCTCCCCCTGACTGGGTTAACACAGCCAGCACTGGAAACAGTGCTGAGAAACTGAGTCCCTGCCAATTTCCTCTCCGGCTAGCTGCAGAAAAGACAAATGAAAACATCAGTCATATCAGTAAAATGAAAAATGGCGAAGGCTGATATGAGGTCAGTTTGGCTCATCAGTGTTCCTGATACATGACTGGCACTCCAACAGCAAGTAACTTGCATGTGTACCCATTTTGTGCTTCCTGCCATTTTTCATCTGTTACTTTGATTGGGCAGAAAATTCTGGGGGGCTGCAACTTGGGCAGAGTTCAAAATCAAGAAAGGGTGAGATAAAATAAGATGGGAAAAGATTTTTGTTGAGCATTATCAGCAGAATAGACCTGTTGGGCTGAATGGCCTGTTTCTGTGGTAAAAAAATTCTAAGCGATCTAATATATGCAGCCTTGGCATGTGAAACACCATAAGCACTGAAGACGAATAGTTACTTCATAGCAGATGAGCTTATCGTTCAAATTTATTGAACAACTTTTCACTGAGTGCTACAATTTTTCCCATTTGCACTCACCTCTCTCTTTCTCTCTCTCCCTCCCTCTCTCTCTTTCTCTTTCTCTGTGGGATACAGTGTTCATTTAGAACTGTTTGGCAATTTCTTTTGTTTGGGAGGAAAAATGGATCTGAAGGATTGTAGAATACTATTGCTGGCTCTCTGAAAGAACTGCACAATTAGTCCCACTGTCCTCCTCTTTCTGCCTATTCCTGTATCTCTTTCCTTTCCAAATGTGTATCCAATCCCCTTTTGAATGTGACCATTGAATCTGCTTCCAGCACCATTTCAGGAAGTGCATTCCAGAACCATAACAACTTAGGACAGACTTTCGCCATGATAGACAACCTTTCCATTGTGATGAAAATGGCAGACAAGCCCGGAAATCTTAAGTCCCACCCCTGAACATGGCACTTTCTATTCTCACAGGGAGTCGGGCTGGTGTTCATGTATATACAGTTTATAGAGACAGCTGGCTGCTTAAATCATCAGTTGCCTCCAAGGAAGTGGGAGTTTGAAAGGCCAGGAGTGTGAAACCCAGCATGTGCAGGTTAGACCAGGTAGGAAACTTGGTGGATTCATTTGAATAGCCAGAGAACTCCGCTGGAGACGTGAAGTACCATATGGTCCCATGACATCTTTGGCTGAGGTAAGGTGCCCTTTGGGAGAGGTAAGTTAGCCTCTTGGATTGTTAAAAGTAAACATTATTGTGCATAAAAAGTGAATAAAAAACTCAGTGGAACTGTCAAAGCTGTCAACAAATCGTCAATGACCTGTCAATGCTGTTAAGGATCTGTCAAGCTGTCAAAGAACTATCAATCTGTCAGCAAACTATCAGAGCTGTCAAGGAACTGTTAAAGAACTTACACACCTATTGGAACAGTCAAAGCTATCAATGGATTTAACTTTGTTGGGCTTTAATTTTAAAAATGTCTGGAGTTTAAAAAAAAATCAGTGCTTGATACTTCATTCTGCCTTTTGACATAGGCCTGAGGGCTTTCAGTATAGAACTTGTGCTGCATTGAATGATTTTACAAACTAACATTATTACTGTGGGGTGCCTGCTAAGTGACCAGCTTGATTGACAGCTCCAAGTGGTTATATAATAGAAATGATTGTTTTCATAAGAGATTAGTTGAAGAAGCGTCTATGTATTGAATGCTTATTTATCAATGAGAGTGTTTTTTGTTTAAAATGGTGACATCATCAATAGACACATAGCTTTATTTTATTTCAACATGACTCCTGAAGTTTATCCATGCTGGATATTAGGTGAGTTGGCACTGAGAGGGTAAGAGCAAAGGGTGATGGATGGGGGGCATGAGTTGGTACTCATGGGGCTATAAAGGGTCAAAGGGGTTTGGGGGGCATAGGGGTATCAGGAGCCATGAAGGAGAGTAGAGAAGCATGGTTTGGCATAGTGGCTATGAGGGGCCATGGGCTGGAGAGCCATGATGTGGCATAGGTTGGCTTGGATGAGGCATGGGGAGAGTATGGGGGGGGGAGCCGTGCGAAGGGGGTGAAGGGGTAAGGGTTGGAGGGCTTTTTTTTGTTTTAATCATTTTTTAAATTTAATTCAACAAAGCGTCGGAGCACAGAGGCAGGCCTTCTGCCCGGCCCATCTCCACACCCGGCGGCCTCCGTACTCATTCCAGGGTTGGCGGGCCCATTTCTAATCCAGCCCGCTCCCCTGGAACGGATTTTTAAAGTTTGGGTTCACAGAACTGGGAATTCCCCTGTCTCTGTGCACCCACCCCAGCAGCAAAAATCTGGGCCTTAAAGGCTAAAAACATTCCCCTTTAAAATCCATTGTGCAATGATGCATCTTTTCAATTACAATGAGTCTGTGTGCAGTTAAGACAACAGTTCATTTTAATGTGATTTACAGCACTGTGTGGTGAAATTAATGAGTCATAATCTTTGCCAAGCAGTTTTTCATGCAGATGATGTTCCTTTAATGTTAGTATAGAAATTTTATTATTCAGCCAAGTACAGTAATGTCCATGCTTATTATTTGGCATGTGTAAGGTTTTTAAACTGTTCTATTTAACAGTCAGTGATTTTATTTTCTCTATTTCAAGAGCAACCCTTTACCCTAAACTAAATACTTTGCTAGCTTGTTTTATGACTGACTTTCAACACTTCAATGACTCTCCTGATATTCTGTTGGAGATAAATGCACCGTAAAAGAATCACAGACAGAATCACAGAATGGTTTCATCACAGAAGGAGGCCATTTGGCCCATCGTGTTTGTGCTGGCTCTCTGCAGGAGCAATTCACCTAGTGTCATTCTCCTGTCTCCTCCCTGAAGCCCTGCACACTCTTCCTGTTCAGATAATAATCCAATTCCTCTTTGTATGCTTCAATTGAACTTATTTCCACCACATACTCAAGCAATGCTTTCCAGATCCTAACCACTAGCTGTGCAAAAAGTTTTTCCTCATGTCGCCATTGCCTCTTTTGTCAATTATTTTGAATTGGTGCCCTCTGGTTCTCAATCCTTCAGCCAATGGGAACACTATCTTCATATCTTCTCTGTCCAGACCCCTCAAAATTTTTAAATACCTCTATCAAATCTCCTCTCAAAAGGCAGAGGAAAATGATGTGTCAACCTGACTGCTAGAATCATCATTCATATTCTGGGACAAACCAGACTTGTCAAGAAAATTCTGTCAGGAGTTAGCACTGTTTGTTGACAGTCTTGAAACTGTGACCAAACCTGAGTAACTGCACTTAGGGACAGAGTACAAATAATCAGAAAGAAAGCTTTCCTTTTGTACAAATTTAGGGATGACATCATGAACTTGCACTCCTGGTGCTGTGCTTGCTTAATTAGAGCACATATTAGAAATCTAGACAGAAAGAGCTGTGGGTCCCTCAGGAAGTTGATAGATGTAAAACTTTGCAAAGTCAAAGACGACCATGTTCAAGTTGCCAAAATCCACACATCCTATGGAGTGGAGTACCTGCTGGAATAAAATTTCTGAAAAAAAAGCTTCACGTTTTCCCTTTTATTTAAGAATAAATTATACTCAAAGGTCCAGACTTTGTGCTTTGACAATAAGGCTAAGAGTGCTCAACATTATTATGGAATAATAACAACTAATTCCTGCATCCGCACATGTGCATATAAATGTGGAAATCTAGGCACTGCTATTAGAGATACCCTATTGCTGTAGCAATCCTCATTGATAGGCTCAGCATTAGAAAACATGCAATGGCATGAACTTTGGTGCCTACCCATTAGTTCCCCACAAAAGATGCCATAAAATGTTAGGGCTGGTAAGTTCAGAGAAAGTGGATTTTTAATGGTGTGATAATTGATAATTATTGCCAAAAAACCTCTCTGACCCTGAATATTTAATTTTTTTAAGGAGTTGAATCTCATTCCTTCAGAATTTCATTAGCGTTTGCGATGTAAAAGGAAAATTAAAATAATTTTTTTACATTTTCTCTTTTTTTCTGTTAATATTATCCATCTTTCCCAATCTTCATTCCATGTTCTATGAATGATTTAAATCTAATGTATATTTCCTGCTTTATAGCTGCTGGCAGAGATTCTGCATGATACATGGGATATATGAGGAAGAACCTTTTTTTCCCCCACAGAGAGTAGTAATGACCTGGAAATTGCTGCCCATAAGGATTGTTGAAATGGAGACAAGCAATGATTACAAAAGGAAACTGGATGGGCACTTGAGGGAAATAAACTATAGGGATAGAGTGGGGGAATGGGACTGATTGGATTGCTCTACAGACAGACAGCACAGAGTCAACAGCCTGAATGGTCTCCTTCTATGCCATCATGACTCTATAACTCTGTGTCTCAGCAAGGATACTTCCACCTGGTTGGTAGAAGAGCCCTATTATTGCTTGCCCTGCTCATAAATGCCTTGTAGAGGGCACTGCAATGGATCGGACACTGGAGGCTGAAATTAATGACCACAGCAGTGGCCCCATCCATTGGCGAGAAAACTCATGGCAACACCACTGTGGCCATTTTAGAAAGCTTGACAAGATCAAATACCATTCAGACAGATAACTGCCTGCCTTTGGGTCTTTCATGCTTTGAAAGGTGAAGACTCTGCCCTCAGGTTCTGCTGGCCAATCAAAAGACACATGATTTTCAGTTCCTGCAGCACCACTGGAAGCGGTGGCCATTGCTGGGACTGAAACAATCATGGAGCAGGCTCTGGAACATGTGAACGTGTTGGGCTCACTGGGGCCAGTCAGTCAGGCCCAGGCAAGGGAAGGTTGTTGTCGTGGATGACAGGGGGAAGGTCTTCCAATGGGAGTGGCCCTTGCCTCCTGGGGGGCTGTCAGCTTAACTTGAGTGACCTCCTCCTCCACCTAGTGACAGCAGAATGATGCCCTTAAGTGGTAATTAATTGGCCATTTAAGGTCCTCAATTGACCTCTGGGCAGCCTTCCATCCCATTTCTATGAACACCCCACACCCCCTCACCACTTCCTAGATGGTTCCTGGGATGGGGTGGGGAAGATAGAATTAAATTTTGCCTTGGACCCACAGAAGTATCCATTCAAGTGCCTGAAAATTTTTTTACAAGCAGCTGTCAGTGACATGAATGGCGAGTACTCTTTCCTTCCCTGCTGAGTCCCACTTGGTGTGTTGCCTCTCTGGTGCCAAGGTAAGGACTTCGCCGAACAGGTGCAGAATATTTTTCAGGGTGAAGGGTGTGAGCCAAGTGTTGTAGTGCACTAGAGTACCAATACCACAAAGAGGGCAGGTATTGAGGACAAACTCAGATTTTTAGGAGATGGGGAGGAATTCAAAAAGTAGGGCCTCCAAGGTATTAAACTCTGAATTCCTCTGCATGCCACACAATAGTGAGAGTAGGAATAGGAAGATTGGGAGGATCATTGTGTGGCTTGAGGCATGGTGAGGGAGGGAGGGAGGGAGGGCTGAGAGAGGGTATCTTGGGACATTGGGACCAGTTTTGGGACAGAAGGCATCTATTAAAATGAGATGGGTTGCACCTGTAAAAACTGGGACCAATGTCTTCTTGGGAGGTTCACTGCTGTGTTGGGAAGTGATTAAACTAAATTGGCAGAGTGATCGGCAGCAGCATGTAGAAGTAGGAAAAAGGAATAAGGTGCATAAAGTGAGAGTGTTGGACAGCACTGGAGGAGGAAGTGGTACCACAATAGGTAGAAGTGCATTAAGAATGGTGAGCAGGAATACAAAGAGAGGTTTAAGATGCATGTATGTAAACACACCAAGTGTGATGAACAGAGTGGTTGAGCAGCAAGCACAAATAGCTGTGGGAGAATGATGTAGTGGCATTCATGGACATGTAGCTAAAATGTTGAAAGTGGGTCCTATCAGGGACAAAGAAAGTGATATACGCTTAGAAGCATAAGGCAAAGCGAGAATATTTAAAGAAGACGTTGTATAGGTATTTGCTTAGAAAGACGAATATGACAAAATATCGGGAGAAGCAGAGATGGTAGATGGTGAGGACTGGGTGCTTAATGTTCGAGATTCATACTGTTCAGAAAATATTGGGGTGGCAGTACTGTTTAGAGAAGACTGTAGTTTTGGAACGAGAGAGTGTCCTTGAGTGTACAAGGCCAGAATCCATTTGGTTAGAATTGAGGATAATAATCACATTATTGGGGTTACACTATAGGCCTCTGAAGAGTGAGAGAAAGATAGAGAAGCAAATCTGCAGAGAAATAACAGAGATGTGCAAGAGCTATAGAATGGTGATACTGGGGCACTTAAATTACCCAAGAATCAATTGGGATAGTATGAGTAAGGGTAAGGAGGGGCAAGAATTTACGAAGTGTATTCAGAAGAACTTCCTTGCCCAGTATGTTCTCAGGCCAACTAGAAAGGAGGCATTGCTGGATCTGGTGCTGGAGAATGAGATGGGCTAAGTGGACCAAGTAGCTGTGGGGGAATACTAAGAGTGATCATTGTATTGTAAGATTTAGACTGGTAATGCAGAAGAGCAAGGATCAATCATCAAAATTGGATGAGGCTAATATCAATTCAATGAGAAGGGATATAGCTAGGGGGAAATGGAACCAAAGGCTGATAGAAAAAACTTTGATGAGATCTGCAGCGGGGCAAAACAGGGTTGTGTTCTGCTGCTGATACTCTTTAGCATATTCTTCTCTTTGCTGCAGTCAGGACATCTACAGATGGTCTACTTACATACCAGAACTGACTGAAACTTGTTCAGCCTTGTCCGCTTGAAAGCTAAAAGTACACCAAGTCCTCAACAAAGTTGCTCAACACTGACAATCTCACGCCAGCATTTTGTACAAAGGAGCACTTTCAGTGGCAAACAGATGGCCTCAAGCCTGTGAAGAGTTTGGCTTGACCATAAGCATCAGGAAGAGAAATGTCAGGGTCCAGGATACTGCCATACCACCATCTATTGTTGTCATTTGAAGTGTATGTACCTTTAAGGAATGTGTATTAAACGGCTATCAATCACTACCACCTCAACAGGATGAGATGCATTAGTCCCATGACTTGTATTCAGTCTGTAATCAGCAGGAGTAGGAGCATGAGAATGCTACCAACTACAAGTCACCCCCAAGCCACACACCATCCTGACTTGGAACTGACTCCTTCACTGTAGCTGGGCCAAAATCCTGGAGCTCGCTTCCTAATAGCACTTTGGGTGTGCCTATACCACATGAACTGCAGCAGTTCAAGAAGAGATGGGCAATAAATGCTGGCCTAGCAAGCAATGTCCACATCCCGTGAAAGAAAATAAAGTTAAATGCATATACTTAGCCTCCTAGTTAACATTACTTGCATTTGGTCGTATCTTCAAATAAAGAACCCATATTATTGTTCTACCAATCCTCGTCATATGATTGGTATGTTTACTTTGAATACAAGAACAAAACATAGTGGCAGCATAGTTTTGAAGATTTGAACGGGAAATATACAAACCTCAACCATTCACACGCAGTAGAAGAAGAGAACTGATGAGAAAGTGAAACAACTATCAAGCCACTGTGAGTAAGTCATTCTGCAGCTCTGAAGGAATACTATACACAATACCTTCATTCTGGGATTGCACTTTGGTCCATGCAGCAGGCACAAGGTCCCAGTAGTATTGCTTGAATTTGCACGAGTTTAATCAGTATAAGTCTACCTGCTGCGACGTTTAAGCAGGAAAATAAATTAAATAGCTGACTCTGGGCAGTCAAATTTTAAGCAGGACTCACAGACAGGAAAGACTCCATTGCTGCTGTTTATTGTCCTTACAGGAGGTAATGGGAAGTTAAAATGCTGCAGGCTCAGCTGGGAAAAAAACGTCCATCCAGTAATAGCTCCTAACAGTTAAAAGAAGCTTGTAAAACGTATTTTTGCTTTGTTTAATTTTATTTCCGAAACCTGCAGTACAAATTCATGCCAAAAATTACTGTTTTGTGGGTGGAGCTTCAGTAAACCTGGGAAAAACAAGAAAGAGCTTAACAGCACCACCATTGCAGCCAAGCAATATCTTATGACCAGCTAAGGCAGTGGCCACTAAAAGTACTGCAAGTAAGAGCTAAATTAACTGTAGAAGAACTGCCAAAACAACCTGAATAGCTGGCCACAGTTTCAGATAGCATTAAAAGTCCTGTGATAAGTTAAAAGATGACCATAAAATTTCCAGCACTCAGTTGGAACAGATTGCAACAGATCTCCTATCTGAATTTACTTTGTGCTGACAACACACATCAAGCTGCGTTTTTTGGACCTCAATATCTCCGAACCGAATAAACAAGCCTAAAAATTTAAATTGCTAAAGGCATGAAAACTTCCACAGACTGAACATGTCAGGTCCGTCCGACAACCATCTTAAATATCCAGACAAAATATGGTCAACACTCGGAGATTAATTATGAGCAAAGCTCAGCTTCTGAAAACACTGTCTGGAATTCATGTATTTTATGCAACAACCAACAGAGCCCATTAACCAATTCATCAGTAGATGCAGAAACAAGAAGTGTTGTTGTGACTTTATGCTGTCAGAGCTAGCCGACAGAATAACTGAGTTTGTGATAGCAGTCCAAAAAGACCTCTTGGACCAACCCAAAAGTTACACCATGAAAGCATTACTACAAAGTGGATGTAAGTACCTAACCATATTACTGCGTAGACAGAGTCTACAGGCTATGTGTAATTCATCCACTACTGACACAATAGTCAATACATGCAAGATTAGTAAGCAATGCAGACAATGTAGCCTCATACATGCACCCAGAAAAAGCCCAGGCAAGGCATATGGCACTAGATGACACTGGAAGCACCAATGCAGAAAACAAAGGCCAAACCAAATGCTTCAGCATCATCAGAAACCACAACCAGGGCATGCCCGACATCATCAAGACACAAGTCCCCAAATGTCTAGCCAAGCTACATGGTCAGATAATGAGGACAGCCAGATAATTGACAGACAAAAATGAGCAGATGCTCAGCACAGTGAACATCAAAGTGTGTATTAGCACAGTGGTACCAAGAGAAGCCTTTGCCCCTGTCCAGGTCATATGCCCACAGATGCAGGGTCAACATAACTTATATGCAAAACTGGATACCTGTGCAGGTGAAAGAATCCTTCCACTTCATACACTGAAATGTATGTATCCACAGAAGTAACAAGTGATGGCTCAACCAACTACTGCCAAACTCACAGTATACAATAGCTTAGAGATTACATCCATGGGATCCATTACATTCAAGTGTCACTCATGTAAGACAATTTACCTTGGTCACCTGAGATATTTTAAGTTGTGGACACCACAGGTCCAGTGATTGCAGGTGGACCAGCGTGCAAGGACCTGTCCTTCATCACTATCCTTGGAATCGTCAAGACAAAGTTGCAGCCAAAGACCACAAAGAGTGCCGTTTGGAACCCTGTGCTTACACATGGGAGAAGGCCACCTAACTGACAGACTACATGACACAATTGGCACTGAATATGTATTCCCATTCTGCACTTGCAAACTTCATCATACTGTGGAACCAATGCAGAATTACTATTCAGCAAGCAAGTGCGGACAAACCTCCCCAATTATCACTCATCGATACTCCCAGATGTATGTGATGTATGAATCAAAAAACAGGGGAAGAGGAAAGATACCCCTAACCAACTTTCAGAAAACATACACCAGCCACCGGCAAAGATCGTCATATCTAAGTCTAGATGGATAAATAAAACTGCCATACGTTTCGGAGACCTGTAAATATATTGTGTGTCAATAAACCATTATACAAAAGCAATGTTATTTTGTTTTGTTGTTATGTAAATAGTTTGATTCTTTAAAGGTAAACCTTTAATTTAGAAAATAAGGAAGATGTTGTGGTATGAGGTAAATATACCTTTAAGGATCCAAATCTTAAACTGCTGTCAATCACTACCACTTCAACAAGATATGATGTATTAGTCCCATGATTTATATTCAGTCTGAAAGCAGCAGCAGTAGAAGTCAGATGCATCTACTTAGCCTCCTAGTTAACATTAGCTGTATATAGCCTTATTTTCAAATAAAGATCCTACATTATTGTTTTACCAATCCTTGTCACATGATTGGTACATTTATATCAAATGGAAGATTGTACCATCTATCAGCACAGGCAAGGTGATGCTGGAGCTTGACATATCTAGGCTCTTCATTCACCATCAATCTGTCATTTAATGCTGAAATTAACACGCAATGCGTGCAAAAGCCATAGCTGTTATGGCCAAGT